>NW_005367209.1:7982166-7990393 GCF_000412655.1 Myotis brandtii
TCCCCGCCTCCGCCTGCCCACCGCCAGCCCGCCCGCTCGCTCGCTCGGCCTTGCTGAGGACCTCGTCCCGCCTGAGCCTGCCACCATGAACAAGCTTTACATAGGCAACCTCAAGGAGAGCGTGACCCCGCCGACTTGGAGAAAGTGTTTGCGGAGCACAAGATCTCCTACAGCGGCCAGTTCTTGGTCAAGTCCAGCTATGCCTTCGTGGACTGCCCCAACGAGCACTGGGCGATGAAGGCCATCGAAATTTGCTCAGGGAAAGTAGAACTGCAAGGAAAACGCCTAGAGATTGAACACTCAGTCCCCCAAAAACAAAGGAGTCGGAAAATTCAGATCCGAAATATTCCACCCCAGCTGCGATGGGAAGTCCTGGACAGCCTGCTTGCTCAGTATGGAACAGCAGAGAACTGTGAACAAGTGAACACGGAAAGTGAGATGGCCATGGTGAATGTCACCTATTCCAACTGGAAACAGACCAGGCAAGACATCATGAAGCTGAATGGCCACCAGCTGGAGAACCATGCTTGAAGGTCTCCTATATTCCCCTCGAGCAGATAGCACAGGGTCCTGAGAATGGACGCCGAGGGTGCTTTGGCTCTCGGGGTCAGCCTCGACAGGGCTCGCCTGTGGCAGCCGGGGCCCCTGTCAAGCAGCAGCCAGTGGACATCCCCCTGTGGCTCCTGGTGCCCACCCAGTATGTGGGCGCCATCATTGGCAAGGAGGGCGCCACCATCCAAAATATCACAAAACAGACCCAGTCCAAGATCGACATGCACAGGAAGGAGAATGCAGGTGCTGCCGAGAAGGCCATCAGTGTCCACTCAACCCCCGAGGGCTGCTCCTCCGCCTGTAAGATGATCTTGGAGATCATGCATAAGGAGGACAAGGACACCAAAACGGCTGACGAGGTTCCCCTGAAGATCCCGGCCCATAATAACTTCATGGGGCGTCTCATTGGCAAGGAGGGGCACAACCTGAAGAAGGTGGAGCAGGACACGGAGACGAAAATCACCATCTCCTCCCTGCAGGACCTCACCCTGTATAACCCCGAGAGGACCATCACCGTGAAGGGGACCATCGAGAACTGCTGCAGGGCTGAGCAGATCATGAAGAAAGTTCCGGAGGCCTATGAGAATGACGTGGCTGCCATGAGTCTGCAGTCTCATCTCATCCCCGGCCTGAACTTGGCTGCTGGGGGTCTTTTCCCAGCCTCGTCCAGTGCAGTCCCGCCGCCTCCCAGCAGTGTCACGGGAGCTGCTCCCTATAGCACCTTTATGGCTCCGGAGCAGGAGATAGTGCAGGTCTTCATCCCTGCCCAGCGGGGGGCGCCATCATCGGCAAGAAGGGGCAGCACATCAAACAGCTCTCCCGTTTCGCCAGCGCCTCCATCAAGATTGCTCCTCCGGAAACTCCTGACTCCAAAGTTCGTATGGTCATCACCACTGGACCCCCAGAGGCCCAATTCAAGGCTCAGGGAGGAATTTAAAAACTCAAGGAGAAGAATTTCTTCGGTCCCAAGGAGGAAGTAAAGCTGGAAACCCATATCCAGGTGCCAGCTTTGGTGGCTGGCCGGGTTACTGGCCAAGGTGGCAAAACAGTGAACGAGATGCAGAATTTGACAGCAGCTGAAGTGGTGGTGCCAAGAGACCAGAAACCTGATGAGAACGACCAGGTCATCATTAAGATCAGCGGGCATTTCTATGCCAGCCAGATGGCTCAGAGGAAGATCCGAGACATCCTGGCCCAAGTTAAACAGCTGCACCAAAAGGGACAGAGTAACCAGGCCCAGGCACAGAGGAAGTGACTCGCCCCTTCCCAGCACATTAACTCGAGGACTACAGGCTGAAATCAAGAGCGCGTTCTCCCCAGCAGGCCTGAGAATGAGTGGGAATCAGAGACACTTGGGCCTGGATGTAGATCATGTTTGCCCAGTTGTTTGAGAAAAATGTTCCAGTTCCAGTGAGGAACCCTGATCTCTCTGCCCCAAACACCCACCAATTGGCCCAACACAGCCCAACCCTCAGGGTGTCACCATGGAAATTCTAGCTCAGGGTGCTTTTAAACGTGGATTGTTTAAGTGAGTTCTTCAGGTCCCACGAAGAGGGTGGGCCAGATCCAAGTGGGAAGAGAAATAAAATTTCCCTCAGGTTTTTAAAACAAAACAAACAAAACAAAACAAGTCCTGTGAGGGAGGCAGGTCTAGCTTTATGATTGAGATGAGACAGACCCTCAAATGTCCCATGATAAGGCCTGAAACTATTCCTACCGGACTTGACTCTGCCTGTGGAGGCATCCAGGAGGCCTTCCCTTCTTTGTGGTGTTTTCCTCATTGAGCAGCCGCAGGAGCCGCCTGGCTCAGTGGCCTGGACAGAGCAGAGAGGGGTCGCTGAGCCCCAGCACCGCCGTGGGCAGCATCCCTGTCTCTGCAGACTGAGGGAGAGGAGGGGGCATTTCCTAGAGGGCCCTGCACCCCCAGTGAGCAGGAGTTCATAGACTCACTGTCAGGAGCGCATTCTCCCATTTGTTGCTACAAGCCCCCAGCCTGGGCACTGGAGGGCACTCCTCCCTGGGAGCAGGTGGTGGTCAGGGTCAGGCTCCTGAAGGTGGGCACTGGCTCTGCTGATGGACGTGAATACCTGGGAGGCCACAGGAAATACCTCTGGGCACAGTCGTGGCCGAGGGCACAGTCCCTTCCTTTCTCTCAGTTTTAGTTTTCTCATCTCTAAAGCGGCAATGATCATGGACTCCATTTGGGAGAGTGGGAAGGATTTGAGGTGCTCTGTCTCAATCACCCAGCACAGAGTTGCACCCCCAAAGCAAGGAGTTATGTCAGTGTCATGACCCAGTTAACTTAGCTGGGCCTCAGCTCCTCACCTGCAGAAATTGTGTAGGAATAACATAATACCAATAAAATCACTGATTAATCAAATAATGATGATATAATCCAATATGCCTTTATAGAATGCTTTCAGTTGAGCCTGTTGAGAGGACAGACCCTCACTGAGCCACGGTATTGTCATCTCACAACTGTGTGCTCTGGGCAAGTCTCTGTCTCCCCCAAGTCCTCAGTTTCCCACTTGAATGAGGATGATAATCATGGCTCATTCAAGGTTCTATAAGGATTGGAGACCAGCTATGAACAGCCAGTACACAAAAATGAGAGTGACTGGGAACTCTGTCCCTGGGCCCAGACTGTGGGAAATCATCTGGAGGGGAAAGGGTGGACTTTGAACGCAGGCCTGGAATTGCTTGTTGGCCCTGGCCCTCACTCAGGGTTCACCTCTGGGGACATGAGTGTTCTTTGTAAGATGAGGACAATGACAACCCCAGCATTAATAGAAGGATAACACACAGTATATAGAAGGTTTGACAGTGCCACATGCTTGTGGTTAGTGGTGAGAACCACAGTCATGTTCATTGTTATGTTCCTTTTACAGCCAAACCCTCTCGCCCTGTGGTATCGGGCCCCACGGGCAGGTCGCCGCCTGGACAGACAGTGAGCTTCACCTGCAAGTCCCACGGTTTCTCCCCCAGAAACATCATCCTGAAATGGTTCAAGGATGGGAATGAGCTCCCAGCCTCCCAGACCACCGTGCACCCAGAGGGAGACAGCCCTTCCTACAGCGTCTCCAGCACAGCCAGGGTGCGGCTGGCCCCGGGGGATGTTCGCTCCAAGGTCATCTGCCAGGTGGCCCACGACACCCTAGAGGGGGACCCTCCTCTTCGTGGGACTGCCTACTTGTCTGAGGCCATCCGAGGTAGATGCCCCTCACACCCAGCCCAAGCACACCTGGCCCCTGACCTCCCAGCCTGCTCCTCCCCCTGCTCTTTGCTCCAGAGTTTGATTTTCATGGAATCTAATTCCTGACAATTCTTCCCTTCACCAGGCACCTGAATGTGCCTGTCCCTAACCACTGTTTAATGGCAGCTGTCAGGTGAATACCCACCACTGTACTTTGTGTTTTATCTACTTTACCAATAGCAATTCCAATAACTGAGCACCTACTAGAAGCCAAGCTCCTATGTGCTTGGCAATTTCATTTATTTTTCTAAAGTTATGTTTCAACTGCATGCCAGGCTGTGCTTGTTTACTTTAGTCATATTACTCTCACAGGAGCTCCAAGCCCTTGAGCACCTACTGTGTGCAGGCTCCTGTGCTTAGTGATTTCATTCATATGAAGGAGCACCATCGGTGTCTGAGCACCTGCCCTTTGAGATCCCCTTACTGTGGTGGGGGAGCTAAGGTTGGAGCTGCCCTGGGTGGTCTGTGTCCCATGAGGTCAGAGCTGTGCCCTGTGCTGTTTCAGTTCCGCCCACCTTGGAGGTTACCCAGCACAAGGTGTCAGAGAAACAGAAGAACGTCACCTGCCTGGTGAAGAACTTCTACCCCCAGCGCCTACAGCTGACCTGGCTGGAGAACGGAAACACGTCCCGAACAGAAACGGCCCCGACCCTCGTAGAGAACAAGGATGGGACCTTCAGCGGGAGCAGCTGGCTCCTCGTGAATCTGTCTGCCCACAGGGTGGATGCAATGCTCACCTGCCAGGTGGAGCACGATGGGCAGCCGGCCGTCACCAAAATCGTCACCGTGGAGGCCCCGGCTCACCAGAAGGACCCAGATGAATCCTCTGGTGAGGCCCCCACTTTAACTGACCCGGCTCTGACTAAATTTAATCTTTACTTTTACTCCCAGACCACCATGCACTTATTACATACTGTTATAAGTAGTAATTCATTCTTACTATGGAATAATCTAGAAGTCTATAGATAGAAAGTGACATTTTGATGTGAGCTCCCCTCCCCAAACCCCACACTCTATAGTCAAACTGGTAAGAGTTTGGTACATACTTTATAGATCTTTTCACATCAATAAACATTAAAGAAAGAGGGAGGCAGACCACCCTGTTCACAGTGTCCTGCCTCTTGCTTTCTTCACCTGACAGTCACCACGTTCACCGGCCATGTCAGCCCCTGCCTCCTCCAGCTCTTTCTAACCCCATTCTCATTTCTATTCCATCCTTGTTGTTCTCAACTGGACCAGGCACCCAGGTGGCATTGAATGGTCACAGCATGGGCCCCTGTTGTCCCCTATTTATGACAGTGAAACAGCAATCATAACAACTGCTCACTGAACAATTCCTACATGCACATTTCAGTCCTTTAAGATCTTTGTTCTGTCACCCATGTTAGGAGTTTGGAGTTTTACAGAAGGGACTTCAGGAGCAATGGAGGAGTATTGCGAAGACCTCTTGTCCTAACACCAAGTAATTGGGCTAAACAAACCAGGGTAATCTGAGTCCCAGAGGACAGGGCCTACCAGCCTATAGTACAAGTATAGGATAGAGACATGTTCCTGCTCAGTTGGGCATTGCCCAAGGACTTAAGAGTCCCCTTTCTGTGAACAAAACATGTCTATTTCTCCCTCATGTAACATCAGGAGGGGGTTGGGTCAGTTTTCTAAGAGTCTTTACTCTAGAAGACCTTTCAAAGGCCCACATTCCTCCCAACAAGTCCTATGCTGTTGTCCTCATCTGCTGGGTCCATGCTGGGTCACCAAGTGTCCATGTCCCTGCCTGCTGGCAAGTAAACACAGAAGGAAAGGACAATTTCCCTTAAAAGAAGAGATATATAGAAGTTGCATAAATGTGTCCACTCATAACTTAGTTGTGTGTGCATATCTGGTTACACGTAAAGTCCATAATTGTGCTGTCATAGGATTAAAGACATTGGTTTTTCTACAAAACCAATACCTTCACACACAATAAAATTAACAGTAATTCCCTAATATCATCTAAAGTAGTGCACATACTGAAACTCCCAAATTTCTTTAGCTGTTTCTTTGTGTTCCAAAATTGGTTTCAATTCAAATATAAATACTTGGTAAAATCTTCCTGTAAAACTATCTAGTCCTTGAAATTTATTTTGGGGAATTTTCTGTTGTAATTCAATTTCCTTAATACTTTACAGCAATACACATTATTCATTTCATATTAAGCGAATTGTGGTAGGTTGTGCTTTTTGAGAAAGTTGTCAAATGTCTGCCTGTAGGGTTGGTCATAATACTCCCTCATTATCCTTTTGATGTCTATACAATGTGTAGTGATATCATGTTTCATTCCTGATATTGGAAATGTGGTATGTCTTTCTTATTCTTTATCAAGCTTGCTAGAAGTTTTGCATTGTGTTCAACTTTTCAAAGAGCTTACTTTTTCTTTTATTAATTTTCTCCATTAGTTCTCTGTCTCCCATTTCATTGATTTTACTTATCCTTTCTCTATAATGTTTTCATTCTATTTGCTTTGTGTTGGTTTCATTCTTCCTTTTCTGGTTTCCTGAGGTGGAAAGTTAGATTACTGATTTCAAACATTTTGTGTCTTCTAATGCCACACCTGAGTTGCCTCCTTGACTTTGGGAGTTAGGACAGTGCAACCTATGATGCCTAATCCCAGGCTTCCTCCTCCAGTCCTCAGGTCCTGAGCCAGAGCCTTTCCTTCCACCTCTCACAGCCCTCCTATGCTTGTCCCTGCTGCTATCTCTAGGGGTCAGAGTTGTCGTGAACAGGAAGAACAGGAGAGGGGAGTCTCTGGCATCTTGTCTGGACCACCTTGGGTTTGCATTTTAGTTTCTGTCCATTTCTGAGGCTCAGACCATGGCTGTTAAGTACTTCCTGCAGCTCTCAGCGTGCCTGACCCAGCACACCTGCTAAGTACTGAGGCTGGAAATGGATTTTTGTCTTGTCTAGGTTGATGAGCTGGAGCAAAGTGCAAGATGCCCATGTGACCCTCTGCATTGGGATGCCACAGCCTATCCCAGCGTCTGGTGGTTCAGGTCACTGCAGACCTGGCCAATGGGCTTGGCTTGAGGATGTACAACATGTTGGTCATTTTTATGGTACTGGGCTGTTTTACAATATTTTTAGGTGAATGAACCTCCCTTCAATCAGGATAGCACAATCCATATATGTTAATGCAGATTTATGCTGGATGGATGCTTTCAATAGTGGGAGAAATATTCTGAGTTCTCAGATTTTTCAGTTCTTTTTAGTCTTTTAGAACTCTAAATTCCCTCCCCACCATTTCCTTTTCTTTTTAACACTTATTTGCCACTAGGCAGTTTCCCCCCCCCCTTTTTTTTTCCCTTTCCCACAGAAGGAGTGCACTTTGAATTGTTCCTGTTCCTTCCATCTCATTTGTCCTTTTAAAATGTCCCTGCCATGCCCAGCCTCAGTGGCTCAATGGTTGAGTGTTAACCTATAAACCAGAGGTCATGGTTGGATTCCTAGTCAGGGTACATGACTGGTTTGCAGGATCGATCCCCAATAGGGGGGGTACAGGAAGCAGCCAATCAATGATTCTCTCTCATTATAGATGTTTCTATATCTCCCTCTTGCTCTCCCTTCCTCTCTAAAATCCATAAAAATATATTGAAATCCTATATAATAAAAGCATAGTATGCAAATTGTCCCCTCCACCTGGAGTACGTCCGGGACTTTGACCAGGGATGGGGCCTCCAGGGGAAGGGAGGGAGTACCCGGCCATCAGCTGCTAGCTATCCTACCAGTGCACAAATTAGTACCCGGCCAGCTGCTAGCTATCCTACCAGTGCACAAATTTCATGCACTGGGCCTCTAGTGTATATATAAAACAAAATGACCCTGCCTCCTTGGATGAGGTTCCTATGACCACTGAAATAAATTATTACACATTTAGTACCTTAAAACAACACAAGTTTATTGTCTTACATCTCCAGAGGTCAGAGGTCTACCATGGGTTGGCAGCACTGGGTTCCTTCTGGCCTTAGCAGAGAATCCATTTCCTCGCCCTTTCCAGCACCCAGAGGTGACCCACACTCCTGGGCTGAGGGCCACATCACTCTGAGCTCTGCTTCTGTCATCACAGCTCCTTCTCTGACTCTCCTCACTGCCGCTTGCACTGAGTCAGATCTTTGTGTGTGAAAATGGCTCTGCTTGGAAAATCCAAGACAATGTCATTTCAATTCTTAACCGAATCAGTATGACTAGTTCCTTCTTCCATGAAATGTAACATATTCACAGACTATGGGGATTTGGAGCCAACCATTCGAACAAGCACACTTTAACCTTTTCCAGTGACCTGTGCTCTGACCTGTGGACACTATTCAATGTGTCAGATGCAGGGTGCATTGAGTGTTGGTGGTGGCGATGTTCCCAAATAGCCCTCAGGCGCCTTTGCCAGCTGCCCTTCTC
>NW_005367209.1:7990524-7992256 GCF_000412655.1 Myotis brandtii
GAGAAACCAAGATAGCGGCATAGGTAAACACCTGAAATTGCTGCCTCACACAACCACTTCAAAAATATAACTAAAAGACAAAACGGACATCGTCCAGAACCACAGGGAAGGCTGGTGAGTGGAAATTCTACAACTAAAGGAAAGAGAAAAGCACACTGAGACTCAGAGGAGGTGCAGAAATAAAGTGCAGAGGTACGGAGGCGCACGCGGCAATGGCTGGCAACTGAGGACACGGCTTTCTTTTTGAATCAGGAGGGAGTCACAAGCCCCCAACTGCTCCGAACTCCAGTTCCGGGTGAGTCTCTGGGAACCTAGACTCATACGGGGAGAAACTGGGCTGTCTGGCAGCAGGCGGAACTCGGATCTCTCAGAGGTACTTGCAGCGATTACTGGGACACAGACACTGGGCCTCCTAGGGCAGGGCTGAGGATCAGCCATAGCTGTTTGCTTTGCCCTGTTGATTCCCTGAGACCCTGCCCCACCCAAGCTGCAGCAGAGGCTTTTGCATATGAATGCAGGGTGGGATGGCAGCCTCCTGGCAGAGTGTGCACTAGGATTTGCTGGTTTTTCTGCTTTGACTCAGCTATTTTGATGTTTTCTCATTTTTCTCTTCTAGTAACAGGGAGAGCCAGTTGTGTGTAGAATTTAATTTCCCTTTTGTGTTTTTCCTTGGGTTTGGAGAGGCCCTATTTGGAGACAAGTAGCTGTGCTGCTGCCATTGTCCTCAGCAGCCAGAAGGGGACAGAAGATTGTGAGCGCAATAGCCCATAGGTCCCTCTCTCAGGGTCCCTTCTTTCTTCATCAGGGTGCTACCCTTGCTGAGCAGGCCCATTGACCTGGAGAACTCAACCTCCTCTCTAGCTCTGCTATGCCTAGAATTATGTCCTTGGCCCACATCTCAGCTTTTTCTGCCCTCTGCCTCTTGAAGAAAAGAATCTGCAATGCCATCAAGAACTCTGGTGGCTCACACTTAACTTTTACCTTGTAATTAATCACGCTTAGTTTTTCATTGTTTTTCTCCAAATTACTGATGTTCCAGCAACAGTGATCCAATCTTATAGTTGTATAATCACCATTTGCTGACTCCTTTTAAAATTCTTAATGCCCAAGTATTCCTTTCCTCCGGTTATACCATCCCAGTTCACTCCCAGTGAAAATGTTAACAATGTCGAGAAACCAAGATGACGGCATAGGTAAACACTGGAAATTGCTGCCTCACACAACAACTTCAAAAATACAACTAAAAGACAAAACAGACATCATCCAGAACTACAGGAAGGCTGGCTGAGTGGAAATTCTACAACTAAAGGAAAGAGAAAAGCACACTGAGACTCAGAGGAGGTGCAGAAATAAAGTGCAGAGGTACGGAGGCGCACGCGGCAATGGCTGGCAACTGAGGACACGGCTTTCTTTTTGAATCAGGAGGGAGTCACAAGCCCCCAACTGCTCCGAACTCCAGTTCCGGGTGAGTCTCTGGGAACCTAGACTCATCATACGGGGAACTGGGCTGTCTGGCAGCAGGCGGAACTCGGATCTCTCAGAGGTACTTGCAGCGATTACTGGGACACAGACACTGGGCCTCCTAGGGCAGGGCTGAGGATCAGCCATAGCTGTTTGCTTTGCCCTGTTGATTCCCTGAGACCCTGCCCCACCCAAGCTGCAGCAGAAGCTTTTGCATATGAATGCCCTGGCCCATTGCAATCTGAAAATTACCTAACAAACTGCAGCTGGG
>NW_005367209.1:7993041-7996327 GCF_000412655.1 Myotis brandtii
CGGAAGTAAAGTGCAGAGGTACAGAGGTGCACGCGGCAAGGGCTGGCAACTGAGGACACGGCTGTCTTTTTGAATCAGGAGGGAGTCACAAGCCCCCGACTGCTCCGAACTCCGGTTCCGAGTGAGTCTCTGGGAACCTAGACTCATACGGAGAGAAACTGGGCTGTCTGGCAGCGGGTGGAACTCGGATCTCGAGGACGGCTTTCTCTCAGAGGTACTTGCAGCGATTACTGGGACACAGACACTGGACCTCCTAGGGCAGGGCTGAGGATCAGCCATAGCTGTTTGCTTTGCCCTGTTGATTCCCTGAGACCCTGCCCCACCCAAGCTGCGTCCGAGACCCCGCCCCATCCAGGCTGCTGCAAAGCCTTTTGCATATGAATGCCCGGGTCCTTTACAATCTGACAACTACCTAACAAATTGCAGCTGGGCCAGACAGACCCAGAACTTCCAAGAGAAGGCCCAAGGCCCCACAGCAGCTTGCATTGCTTCTCAGCTGGGCCTCATCTGGGCACCCCCAAACCCCCAAAAAAGGAAGGGGAATCTGCATATCTCTTCATAGCTCCTGCTGGGTAACCTCAGGAAGAGGCTTAATTAGCACCTCCTTAGATCCAAGAGCCAGTGTACCCAGTGGTCAGAGTGGGACCACCCAGATTACAACTCCTCAGATTCATAAGGAACACACTCAGGGGGCAGACTCAGTGAGCACCAAAGCCCCACTGAAGCAAGTCTTGCCCCAGAAGGGTGTCTTCAGCACAGAAGTTCTCCCACTGCAGACACAGCTGATTCTCACTGCCAATTGGCCTGGAGGTCAATTCCTCCCAGTGACACCTAAAACAATCAAGGCATAACTACAACAAGACTGTGCACAAAGCCCACAAGGGGGTGCACCAAGAGTGTCCACCTCAGGTAACTGGGGAGGCTGAGCCACTGGGCCCTGTAGGACACCTAGCACACAAAACCACTCTACCAACACAGGGAAGCAGACAAAATGCGAAGACAAAGAAACAGGTCACAAATGACAGAAATGGAGGACAGCAAACGACTGGATATAGAGTTCAAAACCACGGTTCTAAGATTTTTCAAGAATTTTATGGAAACCGCCGATAAATGTATTGAGATCCTTAAGAAATCTAGTGAGACCCTCGATGTTGTGATAAAGGACCAACTAGAAATTAAGCATACACTGACTGAAATAAAGAATATTATACAGACTCCCAACAGCAGACCAGAGGATCGCAAGAATCAAGTCAAAGATTTGAAATACGAAGAAGCAAAAAACACCCAACCGGAAAAGCAAAATGAAAAAAGAATCCAAAAATACGAAGATAGTGTAAGGAGCCTCTGGGACAACTTCAAGCGTACCAACATCAGAATTATAGGGGTACCAGAAGAAGAGAGAGGGCAAGATATTGAAAACCTATTTGAAGAAATAATGACAGAAAACTTCCCCTACCTGGTGAAAGAAATAGACTTCCAAGTCCAGGAAGCGCAGAGAACCCCAAACAAAAGGAATCCAAAGAGGACCACACCAAGACACATCATAATTAAAATGCCAAGAGCAAAAGACAAAGAGAGAATCTTAAAAGCAGCAAGAGAAAAAAAGTCAGTTACCTATAAGGGAGTACCCATACGACTGTCAGCTGATTTCTCAACAGAAACTTTGCAGGCCAGAAGGGAGTGGCAAGAAATATTCAAAGTGATGAATAGCAAGAACCTACAACCAAGATTACTTTATCCAGCAAAGCTATCATTCAGAATTGAAGGTCAGATAAAGAGCTTCACAGATAAGAAAAAGCTAAAGGAGTTCATCACCACCAAACCAGCATTATATGAAATGCTGAAAGGTATTCTTTAAGAAGAGGAAGAAGAAAAAGGTAAAGATAAAAATTATGAACAGCAAATACATATCTATCAACAAGTGAATCTAAAAATCAAGTGAATAAAAAATCTGATGAACAGAGTAAACTGGTGAATATAATAGAACCAGGGGCATGGAAAGGGAGTGGACTGACAATTCTTGGGGGGAAAGGGGTGTGGGGGTGCAGGAAGAGACTGGACAAAAATCGTACACCTATGGATGAGGACAGTGGGAGGGGTAAGGGCAGAGGGTGGGGTGGGAACTGGGTGGAGGAGAGCTATGGGGAGAAAAAAGAGGAACAACTGTAATAATCTGAACAATAAAGATTTAATTAAAAAAAAAGAAAATGTTAACAATGTCACCATGAGAACCAGTTGAGGCTGACTCCTGCTCCACCTCCCACCAGTGCTGATGAGTGATCCGTTTTCTAGATTGTATTTTAGAGGTTTTTTTAATTGTGAAAATGTTATATTCAACAATGTATATACAAGGGTATGGGTTCTAAGAATCAATAAGGAATAGTCTGGATCTTTCCTGAAATCATTTTTTTCCTGTCAAAATTGTTTGCTGGTATAATATAATATTTTTCTTTTCACATTTTAATTTTTCACATTATAAAGAGCACCATCCTTGTAAAAATATTTATGGATTCACCAATTTTACCAAAGTCTTCTCTAAAGAGTTTTTGTTTCCCTCTTACTTCATAGATTTTTTTAAATTAAGTATAGCCCTAACTGGTTTGGGTCAGTGGATAGAGGGTGGGCCTATGGACTGAAAGATCCTGGGTTCAATTCTGGCCAAGGGCACATGCCCAGGTTCAGGCTTGATCCCAAGTTGGATAAATGTATTTTCATGCAAGAGGCAGCCAATCAATGATTCTTTCTCATCATTGACATTTCTACCTCTCCCCTTCTCTGAAATCTATAAAAAATATTTTTTTAAAAAGTTAAGTATAACTGATATACAGTATTATATTGGTTATATTTGTTTCAGGTGCGTATTATAGTGATTCAACATTTTTGTACCTTACATAGTAATCACTCCACTAATTCTAGTAATTATCTGTCACCATGAAAACTTATCAAAATATTTATTCCCCTTCATTTCTTTCAACCATCCCCCCCACCCATTCCTTTCTGGTAACCTTCCCTTTGGACTCTGTTTCTATGAGTCTGTTTTGTTTTTTGATTACATATGTAAATGAAATGATGTGATATTTGTCTTTCTCTATGTGACTTATTTTACTTATAATATCCTCTAGATCAGTGGTTCTCAACCTTCTGGCCCTTTAAATACAGTTCTTCATGTTGTGACCCAACCATAAAATTATTTTTGTTGCTACTTCATAACTGTAATGTTGCTACTGTTATGAATCGTAATGTAAATATCTGATATGCAGGATGGTCTTAGGCGACCCCTGTGAAA
>NW_005367209.1:7996459-7999163 GCF_000412655.1 Myotis brandtii
AGAGAGAGAGAGAGAGAGAGAGAGGAAGAATATATCACATCTTCTTAATCCATTAATTTATCCTGCCACATTGTGGCTATTGTAAATAAAATGCTGTAATGAACATAGTGGTACATATATGTTTTCAAATTAGTGTTCTTGTTTTCTTTGGATAAACACCCAGAAGTGGAATTGCTGGGTCATATGGCATATCTATTTTTAATTTGGGGGCAGCACCAGTTTGCAGTCCCAACAAGTACAAGGATCCCCTTTTCCTCACATCCTCTCCAACACACATTATTATTTACTTTTTTATAATAGCCATTCTGACTCGGGTGAGTTGGTATCTCATTGTGCTTTTTATTTGTATTTCCCTGATGACTAGTGATGTTGAACATCTTTTCATATGTCCATTGGCCTTTTGTATGTCCTCTTTGGATAAATGTGTTTTCATGGCTTCTGCCCATTTTTAGATTGGATTTTTAAAAATTTTTGTTGTTGAGTTGTATGAGTTTCTTATATATTTTGGATATTAAAACCTTATCTGATATGTCATTTGTGAATATATTGTCCAAGTCAGTAGGTTGCCTTTTGGTTTTGCTGAAGGTTTCCTTTCCTCTGCAGAAACCTTTTTACTTTGTGCAGTCACATTGGCTCATTCTTCCTTTTGTTTCCCCTGCTTAAGGGGCGGTGTCCAAAAGGATAATACTCAGATTGATGACAGAGGGTTTGCTTCCTATGTTTCCTCTAGGAGTTTCATGATGTTCAGTATATTTAAGTATTTTACACACTTTGTGTTTATATTTGTGTGTGGTGTAAGAGAGTGATCCAGTTTGATTTTCTGATCACTCCCAGTCAAACTCCATAGGTCAGTTTCCTTGGGAAGCAGACCCAAAGGGCTATAAGAATGTGGGAAGCTTATTGTGGGCAGCTGTGAGGACCCACATGCTGAGGGTGTGAAGGAGCAGGACTGGCAGAGGGAGCTACTGAACTACAAGGCAGGCACCAGACTTGGCCACTCTACAGAGACCTGTGAGAGCTGTGCAAATGGAGGGGAGGGTGCTGAGCCTTTAGGCTCCCAGTCCAGCCAGTCCTCTGCCACAGTCTGCGCGCTAGGAGGGGGTGTAAACTTGAAATAAACTCTCGTCCACTGAGGGGGTGTCCCAGAGAGCCTCTCAGTTGAGGAATGCTGTTCTCCAACGCCCCACAGGAAATATGGCGCAGCCTCCAGTGCCCTTACAAGGATTATTTATTTATGAGAAACCGTTGTAATTTCCTTATTTTTTTAATTTTAAAAACAAAAACTTCTTGTTGTAAACCTGCATATCCGCATTTCTGTGTCCAAGAGAAAGATATCAGCTGACCTGGGGACTGGGTTCAGGGTGGGCTGGGTGGCGTTGGCGTCTCTCCCAAGCCTGTGACCCCATTTCCTTGACGCACCAGGAGCTTTTGAGCCAGCTGGTCTCGTGAGGCCAGGCCACTGTGGGTTCTCCCTCAGCTCCTGAGAACATGGGGTCACCCAGCCTTGTCTGTGGCGCCATCCAGGTCTGCCCTGCGACCCTCTCACTGTGAAGACTGTCTCTACTCCTCTCAGATTCCCTGTTCCATTTCATTACTATGACTCCATGGGTTAGCAGTGGTCGGCAAACTGAAGCTCGCGGGCCACATGCGGCTCTTTGGCCCCTTGAGTGTGGCTCTTCCACAAAATACCAACTTCTGCGCATGGGCCACGAAGTTTCAATCGCACTGTACATGTGTGCCCACACGTGGTATTTTGTGGAAGGCTCACATTGGCTCATTCTTTCTTTTGTTTCCCCTGCTTGAGGGGCAGTGTCCAAAAGGATAATACTCAGATTGATGACAGTGGGCTTGCTTCCTATGTTTCCTCTAGGAGTTTCATGATGTACAGTATATTTAAGTATTTTACCCATTTTGAGTTTATATTTGTGTATGGTGTAAGAGAGCGTTCCAGTTTGCTTTTCTGATCACTCCCAGTCAAACTCCATAGGTCAGTTTCCCTGGGAAGCAGACCTAAAGGGCTATAAGAATGTGGGAAGCTTATTGTGGGCAGCTGTGAGGACCCACATGCTGAGGGTTGAAGGAGCAGGACTGGCAAAGGGAGCTGCTAAACTCTGAGGCAGGCAGCAGACTTGGCCACTCTACAGAGACCTGGCCAGAAGAATAGGCTGTGAGAGCTGTACAAATGGAGGGGAGGGTGCTGAGCCTTTAGGCTCCCAGTCCAGCCAGTCCTCTGCCACAGTCTGCGCGCTAGGAGGGGGTGTAAACTTGAAATAAACTCTCGTCCACTGAGGGGGTGTCCCAGAGAGCCTCTCAGTTGAGGATTGCTGTTCTCCAATGCCCCACAGGAAATATGGCGCAGCCTCCAGTGCCCTAACAAGGATTATTTATTTATGAGAAATTGTTGTAATACATTTATTTTTTTCATTTTAAAAGCAAAAACTTCTTGTTGTAAACCTGCACATCCGAATTTCTGTGTCCAAGAGAAAGATATAAGCTGACCTGGGGACTGGGTTCAGGGTGGGCTGGGTGGCGTTGGCGTCTCTCCCAAGCCTGTGACCCCATTTCCTTGACGCACCAGGAGCTTTTGAGCCAGCTGGTCTCGTGAGGCCAGGCCACTGTGGGTTCTCCCTCAGCTCCTGAGAACATGGGGTCACCCAGCCTTGTCTGTGGTGCCATCCAGGTCTGCCCTGCGACCCTCTCACTG
>NW_005367209.1:8000616-8002042 GCF_000412655.1 Myotis brandtii
AAGGGGAGGAAAAGGGGGGGGGGGGGGGGGAGAAGGGGGGGGGGGGGGGGGGGGGGGGAGGGAGGGAGAGAGAGAGAGAAAGAGAGAGAGAGAGAGAGATGAGAGAGACAATTTGATTAGTTGACTCAAGCCACACTCAGGGCCAAGGATTGAACCTGAAACCCAGGTACATGCCTTTGTCCAGAAATCAAACCTGATACCCTTTGGTGTGCAGGCCGACATTTTAAGCACTGAGAAACACTGGCCAGGGCTGAAAATTATTTTTCTTGATAAATATAGTATATAATTGTTTTTCAAAAAACTTTTTACCTGGAATGACTAAGTGTAGAATCTATGGACCAGACGACCCATTAAGGCCACACAATCCTATGATACACCAGACACTGAGTGAGATGTGCTCAAAGTCCTTTAGACAAATCCCAGTGGAGAAGTTCCCTCTGAGGTCTTAAAGGCATAGAAACGTGGGTTCAGATACTGGAAAACACATACCAGCTACATGAGCTTGAGCAACTCACTAACACTCTCTGAACCAATTTCCTCCCCTGTGAAATAGGAATCATGCTACCCCAAAGAATTGTGGGGTTTGAGAGGAGAGAGCAGTCTATGAGCGCACACAGGGTCTGGAACAAGACTGTGTGTGATACAGACCCTTTTCTTCCTTTGCTCATTGACGAACTTTTACCCTCCGTGTTTTCCAGCTCGGTGAAGTAATCACACCAAAAGCCTTTCCAGGGGCCTGGCTGCCTGAACACGTTCTCAGACTTTTCTGGGGAAATTTACCCCACTTGTAGTCTGGCACCTGCATCCACGAATCTATTGGAAGCAAGATCCACATTTGCTTCAGAGTTGGGCACACGCTTGCTAGCATGGGCAGAAACTGGAACAAACCCTAATGTAATGAAAAACAATCCCTAATACTCAACCACACCTAACAGTTGTTGTTATTGTTGTTGTTGTTTTCAGAAGAGAACAGCAAGACCCCCCACAGTGCCTATGGACCACCGGGTCAGACTGGTCCCAGAGCCATGCAAAGGTGCAGAAAGCCAATTAATACTCCAGGAACCCCGATGAATGGCCGAAACCAAAATTTGCCCTTTGCCAGAACCTGTGCGTAGATGGAGGGGCCTCAGGAATTTGCTCTTGGCTGGGCACCTGCATCTCATCCAATCTGACCCCACCCTCTAGGAATGCCTTTATACCTTCTGTCACCTTTCTCATTCCTTACCTTATGTGACTTAGTTTCAACACTGTCCTATCAAGACTCCTGATTAGAGTGAACACAGATGTAAATTTCTCCTTCCCATTAAATTTGCTCTGAGTCTGTAGTCCAGGGAGTGGGAGGAGAGGGATCTGAGCCCTGTTTCTGTCTCCTGGTTTGGCAGCTGGACGAATACATCTTTTCTCTATGAAACCCTCTTGCCTCAGA
>NW_005367210.1:0-1035 GCF_000412655.1 Myotis brandtii
AAACTCAAATACATCAAATAAAATAAATAGTAGACATGAAAAGAAATTCATAAAATGTAAAACAAATATTTTTCAATTACAATTGATATTCAATATTATTTTTATATTAGTTTCAGGTATAAAAAAATCGTGGTTATGTTAACAGATGGGGACCTGGCTCAGAGTGGATCTGCCTTGAGCTGGCCTCTAGTGTGTGGGTTCTTAACTTTGTGTGGGAAAGGTTTCACACCATGAGTCCAGGTGATTTTGAGAGTACATTTCTTAAAGCTGGGGACAGTGAAACAAAGGAAGGGCTAAGAGTAGAAGAAGCAACAGGAGAGAGCCTAGGCTGGGCTACTGTGGCTCTCTACAATGTTATAGGAAAGAATGCTGGGCTGCATGAATTCAATGAGAAGTAAAAGTCACAGTGAGAGAAGTGAGCCAAAGTGGGACTGCTGTCAGCTTACTGGAAACTCAGAGAAAAGGGAAGCCCTGGAGACAGGTTCAGGGGGTTAGCCTGGGACTAGCTGCCCCTGCCTGCTGCTCCCCTGGTTGTACATCTCACAGGGACACTTAAGCGTTTAGGAGAAAGCAAATAAAAAGTTCATGCCACAGAAAAGGTGTAGGTATGCTCCAGAGAGCCTGTGCTGGGTCCTTTGTCTTGAGGCTTTTATTTTTGTATGTGTGGGTGGGAACCCTAGGGGAGGTCTCAGGGGAGGGTCTTGACAGAATATTTATTAGTTGTCTTAGTGTGTCCTTCAATATGTTGCTTCATCAAAATGAGTGTATAGAGGGGTAAGGGTCATTCTTTGGTTTAGTTTCATCTTTAAAGAACGTCATTCTTGTAGACAGAAGGACGGCCAAGAGACATATGAAAACATGCTCAAAGTCACTAATCATCCGAGGGATGCAAATCAAAACGACAATGCGGTACAATCTCTCTACTGTCAGAATGGCTATCATCAACAATTCAACAAATGACAAGTGCTGGAGAGGATGTGGAGAAAGGGGAACCCTTGTGTACTGCTGGTGGGAATGCAGACTGGTGCAGCCACT
>NW_005367210.1:1225-2589 GCF_000412655.1 Myotis brandtii
CATCAGTAGCTGAGTGGATTAGAAAACTGTGGTACATCTGCACAATGGAATACTAAGCTGCTGTAAAAAAGAAGGAATTCTTACCATTTGCAGCAGCATGGATGGAACTGGAGAGCATTATGCTACGTGAAATATTTGTCTCTTAGAGAGAGACAAATATCACATGATCTCACTCATTTATGGAATATAATGAACACATAAACTAATTAACAAAAACCGATCCAGAGACAGAGAAACATCAATCAGACTGTCAAACCCCAGAGGGAAGGTAGGGGAGGGTGGAGGTAAGGGGGAAAGATCAACCAAAGGACTTGTATGCATGCATATCAGCCTAACTAATGGACACAGACAACAGTGGGGTGAGAGCATGAGTTGGGGAGGTTGGGGGAGGGTTATGGTGGGATAAGGACACATATGTAATACCTTAATCAATACAGAAATTTAAAATAAATGATTAAATAAATAAATAAATAAATAAAATGTCATTCTTGTGTGTGGTATAAGTTGGTGGGCTACTTTCATTTTTTTCCATGTACCTGTCCAATTTTCCCTACACCATTTATTGTAGAGACTGTCTTTATTTTTTTTGTATGATCTTGCCTCCTTTGTCAAATATTAATTGACCATATGGGCATGGGTCGATTTCTGCGGTCTCTTTTCTGTTCCATTGGTCTACATGCAAGTTCTTGTGCCAGTACCAGGCTGTTTTGATTACAATGGCTTTATAGTATAACTTGATATCCAGTATTGTGATTCCTCCAACTTTATTCTTCTTTCTCAAGATTGCTGAGGCTATTCAGGGTCTTTTTTGGTTCCATATAAATTTTTGGGATATTTGTTCTAGAACTGTGAGATATGCTATTGGTATTTAAATAGGGACTGCATTGAATTCATAAATTGCTTTGGGTAGTATGACCATTTAAATGATGTTAAATCTTGCAATCCATGAACACAGTATATGCTTTCATTTGTTTGTATCTTCCTCCATTTTCTTTTTCAATGTCCTATAGTTTTCCGAGTACAGGTCTTTGACCTCCTTCGTTAAGTTTTTTCCCAGATACCTTAGTTTTTGTTGTTACAATGATAAATGGGATTGTTTTTTTTAGTCTCTTTCTCAGAGTTCATTATTGGTGTATAAAAATGCTATTGATTTCTGGATGTTAATTTGGTATCCAGCTACTTTGCTGAATTAATTTATTAACCCTAGCAGTTCTTTTGTGGAGTCTTTAGGGTTTTCTATGTACAATATCGTGTCATCTGTGAATAATGACAGTTTTACTTCCTCCTTTCCAATTTATTTTTTTTGACATTTTTTTTATTGCTTAAAGTATTACAAAGGGTATTACATATGTGTCCTTTTTTTT
>NW_005367210.1:5611-26628 GCF_000412655.1 Myotis brandtii
CTTTTTTGTGTGTGGCTGTTTTCTTTCTGAGCTTTTTATTTCTTCTTTTTACACCAGTCCCTTTAGCATTTCTTGAAAAATATGAAACGCTTCACGAATTTGTGTGTCATCCTTGCGCAAGAGCCATGCTAATCTTCTCTGTAGCGTTCCAATTTTAGTATATGTGCTGCCGAAGTGAGCGCCCTCCTTTCCAATTTAGATGCCTTTTATTTTTTTTATGATCGCTATGGCTAGGACTTCCAGTACTATGTTGAATAAGAGTGGTGAAAGCAGACATCCCTGTCTTGTTCCTGAAATTAAGGGAAATGCTGTAGGTTTTTGCCCATTGAGAATGATGTTGACTGTAGGTTTCTCATGTATGGCCTTTATTATGTTGAGGTATGATCCCTCTAGTCCCACTTTGCTGAGAGTTTTTATCATAAATGGATCCTGGGTTTCGTCAAATGCTTTTTCCTGCACCTATTGATATGATCAAGTGATTTTTATCCTTCATTTTGTTTATGTGATGTATCACATTTATTAATTTTCAAATATTGTACCAGCTTTGCATCCCTGAAATAAACCCCATTTGGTTATGGTGTATGGTCTTTCTAATGTATTGCTGGATCCAATGTGCTAATATTTTGTTGAGAATTTTATCATCTAAGTTCATCAGGGATATTGGCATATAATTTTCTTTCTTTGTAGTGTCTTTAGAATCTGGTTTTGTAATTAGGATAACGCTGGCCTCATGAAAAGAGCTTGGAAGTCCTCCCTCCTCTTAAATTTTTTGGAATAGTTTGAGGAGGATAGGTGTTAGTTCTTTGAATGGTGCAACTCTTCTATGAAGCCATCTGGTCCTGGATTTTTGTTTGCTGGGAGTTTTTTTCTTATTATTCTTTCTGCTTTAATTTCAGTAGTTGTTATCTGCCTATTCAGGTTTCTGATTCTTTCTGATTGTGTTTTGGAAGATTTTATGTTTCTAAGAATTTGTCCATTTTGCTCAGGTTATCCAGGCATGTAGTTGTTCGAAATATTTTCTTATAATCCTTTGTATTTCTGTGATGTCAGTTGTTACTTCACTTCTTTTTTATAATAAAATTGTTTTTATTGATTTCAGAGAGGAAGGGAGAGAGAGAAATAGAAACATCAATGATGAGAATCATTGATTGGCTGCCTCCTGCACGCTCCCTGCTCGGGGAAGAGGGATCAAGCCCACAACCTGGCCAGAATCGAACCTGGGATTCTTTAGTCTGCAAGCCAACACTCTATCCACTAAGCCAAACTGGCTATGGCGTTACTTCACCTCTTTTAGTTCTGATTTTATTTATTTGGGTCCACTCTTTGTTCCTTGATAAGTCTGGCTAAAGGTTTGTCAATCTTGTTTATCTTTTTAAAGAACCAGCTCTTGGTTTCTTGATTTTATTTTATTTTATTATATTTTGTTGTCTCTGTCATTTATTTCCATGCTGATCTTTATTATCTCCTTCCTTCAACTTACTCTGGGCTTTTCTTGTTCTCTAATTATTTCAGTTGTAGGGTTAGACCGTTTATTTGAGCTTTTCCTTGTTTCTTGAGGTAAGGCTGCAATGCTACAAACTTCCCACAGGACTGCTTTTGTTGTGTCCCAGAGATTTTGGGTTGTTGTGTTCATTTCTGTCTGTCTGGAGGAAGTTTTTATTTCTTCCTTGATCTCATAGGTAATCCTTTAATAATATGCTACTTAGCCTTCATGTGTTTGAATGTTTTTGAGTATTTTTTTAATGTAGTTGATTTCTAGTTTCGTGTCATTGTGTTTCAGGAAAATGCCTGATATGATTTCAATCTTCTTGAATTTGATAAAACTTATTTTGTGTCCAAACATGTCAAAATTTTCTATCTTTCAAAAATGTTCTATGTGCACTTGAGAAGAATGTATATTCTGATGCTTTGGGATGAAATGTTCTGTAAATAGCCATAAATCCATGTGATCTAGTGTGCATTTAAGGTCACTGTTTCCGTGTTGATTTCTTGCCTGGAAGATCTATCCAGTGATGTCAGTAAAGGGTGATAAAGTCCCCTGTGAATCTCTCCCTTAAATTCCACCAAGATTTTTTTATATAGATTTAGGGGCTCCTATGTTGGGTATGTACATGTTATGAGGATTATATTTTCCTGTTGGATTGATGCTTTAGTATTATGTAGTGACCTTCTTTGTCTCTTGATATGTCCTTTATTTTGAAGTCTATTTTGTCAGATATGAATATTGCTACCCCAGCTTTTTGTTTGTTGCCATTTGCATGGACTATTTTCCCCAGCCCTTCACTTTCAATCTATGTGAATCTTTTCTTCTGAGGTGGGTCTCTTGTCGACAGCATATATGAGTCGTGTTTCCTTATCCATTCAACCATGCTGTGTCTTTTGATTGGAGCATTTAGTCTATTTACATTTAAGGTTATTAAGATCAGTACTTATTTATAGCCATTTTTTTTTCTTTATACCTGTGGTATATCTCCTTCTTAGCAGTCCTTTTAACATTTCTTGCAATGTTAGTTTGGTAGTAATTTACTCCTTTAGCCTTTTTTACTCCGGGAAGCTCTATATTTCACCTTCAATTTTAAATGATAGTCTTGCTAGATAGAGTACTGTAGGATTCAGGTCCTTACTTGTCATTACTTTGAATATTTCATGAAAATCCCTTCTGGCCTGAAATGTTTCTGATGAGAATTCAGCTGAGAGTCTAATGTGAACTTCCTTGTAGGTAACTTTCTGTCTCTCTCTCTCTCTCTTGCTGCCTTTAAGATTCTTTCATTGTCTTTAAAGTGTGCCATTTTAATTATGATGTGTCTTTGGGTTCATCTTGATTGGGACTCTCTGTGCTTCATGAACTTGTGTGACTTTTTCCTTCACAAGGTTAGCAAAGTTTTTTGTCATTATTTCTTTAACAGGTTCTCTATTCCTTATTCACTTTCTTCTCCTTCTGGTATCCCAAATGATGCAAATGTTATTTCATGTTATCCCAAAGTTCCCCTAAACGAACCTCCTGCTTTTTCATTCTTTTTTCTTTTTGATGCTCCAATTGGGTGTTTCTTTCTATCTTGTCTTCCAAATCACTGATTTGATCCTCTGCTAAATTAGATCTACTTTTTATTCCAGTATATTCTTTTATATTTTTAAATTAAATCTTTACTGTTGAAAGTATTACATATTCCCCCATTTCCCCCATTGAGCTCTCTTGCGCTCCCCACCCCGGGCCTTCACCACCCTATTGTCTGTATCCATAGGTTATGTATATATACATACAAGTTCTTTGGTTGACCCCTTCCCACCCTCCCTCCCTTCCCCACCTTTCCTCTAAGATTCCATAATCTATTCTATGCTTCTGTGTCTCTGGATCTATTTCATTCAGAGTTAATTTTGTTCATTAGGTGCCATATGAGTGAGATCATGTGATACTTATCTTTCTCTGACTCCTTCCAGTGTATTCTTGAAGTCAAATATGGTATTCTCCTTTACCAACTGGTCTGGTTCATGGTTTCTATTTCCTTTTTAATACTATTGTAAGTTCCACTAAGTTCCTTGAGCATCCTTATAACCATTACTTTAAACTCTATATCTCATAAATTGCTTGCCTCCATTTCATTCTGCTCTTTTTCTGGAGCTTCCTCCTTTTCCTTCATTTGAGGGTTGTTTCTTTGTCTCCCTATTTTTGCTGTCTCTCGTGTTTGTTTCTATTTATTAGAATTGCTATGCCTCCCAGTCTTCGTGGAGTGGCCTCATGTAGTAAGTGTCCTGTGGGACCCAGTGGTACAGTCTCTTTGATCTCCTGAGCTGGACGTTCTAAGAATGTCCCCTGTGTGGGTTATTTGGGATCTCCTGTTGTAATTGGGTCTTGATTGTTGTTGTCCTGTTTGTGAGTGGGATTCCCACCACACACTGGCTGGCTGGGAGGCTCAACCCTGACCATATCATACAAGCTGTTGTGCAGGAGCAATCTTGAGGTGGTTTCTGCCCTTTTTATCAAGTTTCCTCTTCAGCTAATCTTCAGGTGGTAATTCAGGATGAATGTTCCCCAATTTAGTTTTATATCCAGTTTGGAAGAGGTGCAAGAAAGATCCACACACTCCACTACCATCTGGTAGCTCAATTCACACATATCCATGGTTCCAGGCCCAGCTAACACCAGTAACTCTGGTTCCTTCCCTCCACTCTCTTAAAGACATCTTCGTGCATATATCTTGGAGCACTGACTTATTTCTTTAAAAAATATTTTATATGTTGACAGATTATTAGCAAATGAAAATTTTCACTCAACAAAAGATTGCTTAGGTACTCCTCTATGCCCACAACTAATATTAAAAAACGTATATATAGTCAGTGTTCAAAAAATACATTTTATTTTAGGGGGAGAGACAAACAGGTGAACAGACTGTCACAATGCAGTAAGATAAATACTCTGGTAGAACCACCAACATAGGAGACTGTGGGAAAAAGGTAGGCGTACCCAGCATTAGGGAAATCAACAAAAATTCTTCTTGTGTCTTTCTCTCTAAATTGCCATACACTTCAGCAGGTCTTACACCTTCTCTTATCTTTCTCTTTCCCCCAAGGCATGCCTAGAACAGGGCTCTTGAATAGTGATGCCCCAATTAGAGCTGCTGGCCAATGGACTGAAGTCATGTTTGGCACAGTGTCCTATATCCTTCTGGTTCACTGGCTGAGCCCAACCCCACCCAGGGAGGACAATAAAAACCTGTGTTCAGAGTCACACTGAATAGAGAGTTCTGGACTCCATAGCATCCACTATCTACCTACTGTCTCTCAGGAGCCATGAAGTACCTATTACTCGCTCTTGCAATTTTTTTGCTCCTGGCCCAGTTGGTCTCAGGTAAAATTCCATAGTTTATATTTACACAATTAAGATGGGAACACTGAAAGCATTTTAGAAATAAAGAAATTGGCTACCATTTCATGTAAAATGCTTACATTTTAAAAATTGTGACCAACTGATGAACAAGTTATAATCTGCATTTTTAAACTTAAGAATGTATATGGGGAAATTTCCCAGGTCTTTGAGAAATCCTTGAATATACAATTAACAGTAGATGATTATTATTTTGTCACATTTTTTGTACCAATATTAACTTGAAGAGCCCCTTATTGTGTGTTATTTGAATTGTTTTTTCCAGTGTGTCACTATTATAAATAACATAGTACAACCTTGTTAATATACCATTGTAAGATCCTCTGCTTATATAGGTAAATTTTAGAAGTTCAATTGACTGGTCAAAAGGTGATTAAAGAAAACTAGCATATATTGTCAAATGATACTATTTTGTTACTATTTTCAAACTTTCTGTTTCACATTTCTTGCAAATATTTTCTAATATATGGGTTACTTCTAACAAATGTATTAATTTGTTTCAGATACAAAAATTTCATTTTCATGTGGCAAATATACTGGTATTTTGTTTGCAGTCTTCCACTCACTTAGAAAGTTCTGCATGCTAACAGTTTATTCATCACGCTTACAGATTTCTTTGTTTTCTTTTTAAGTTTAAATAATTTATTTATAATTTTACTTTCCTAGCTTCAATGAAAGCGATTCGTCAATATTTTCAAAATGTGTTTCGCTCCTTATCTCACTTTGAATTGAGAGAATGAACACTTTTGGCAATTTCTCTTAAATAAATAATATCTTAAATAATTTTAATTAACTTCTGCTTACTGAAACTTCTTTTACAGGTTTAATTATATTTTTTTACATTGACACAATCTCATATTTTATATATGGCACACAGTGAGAATCGAACTTTTTAGACGTACAATTTCTTAATGGAAATTGTTTACTACCTCTACAGCTGTCTCTACGGGTAGTACTGAATGTTCTCTAGAATTTGCAGAACTGTTCAAGAGGAAATTAATAACAGTATGAGTGTTGCCTCGCAAAATGTTTCACATCTACTACATCCTTGAAATTCTATGCATTTGGACTGCATGATTTCTCACTTTGTCTCTAGGACATTAATGACATACATCACATATTTGCATGGTGTCCCCTTTCTAAACCAAAGGACCTGAGAAAACGCCTTAGTTTTTCTTTCTAGATAAACATAAGCAATTCAGGATTATTCTGTAAGATTATCTAAGTCTAACCCAAGATCCTGAGGCTTTAGAAAGACCACACTGAGAAAGAACATTTGGAAAGAAAAACCAATAAAATGCCAGCGCCCACAAAAGATCAGGATAGAAAGGAGGGAAACTTGATCTGTGGTTTCCATTCACATAGATTGCTCAGTGAAGAAAAACATCTGAATGTTATCTTCACGGAGATATTTGGGATCCTAAAAAAGAAGGGGATTGTGGAGGGCATGCAGAGTAATTTGAAGCCTAAGAAACATTATGGAGAGCCCTTGCAGATACAAAAGAAGAAAAAGAGGAAAAGAAAAATCATGAAAACAAAGAAGCCTAGAAATCTTTCTGTTCCTCAGAAGTTTGAGGTTCTTCCGCTGCTCATGGCCTTTGCATATGTTATTCCTTCTTCTTTAAACACTGTTCTAGATTGTCACATAGTTAGAGCCTTTCATCCTTTATGTCTAGGGTTGAACATCATTTTCCTGAGGGATACTTTCCTCAATGACCCCCACACAGATTTCTGATTTTAGGAGTGAGAGGGCCATACATACATCTAGAAATCTATGAGGGTAAAAGTATGTATATAAATATTATGTATGGAAAAATCCATTTAAACTTCAGAGAGGATTAAGCAGTTGATAAGGGATAATAGTAGTGGTAATAGTCAGAACTCAAAAGTGATTACCCTGCTGCATCACATTATCTTTTCAATTTGTTGCACTTACCACAAACTGTAGTTATTCCGTTTATTCATTTACTTGTTTCTTTTCTTTCTCCTTCTCCAATGTAATCTTCTCAGACCTTGTCTTTCTACTCATTGTTTATTCCCATCATCCTGCAGCGTTCTTGACATACTAGGCACTCACTATACATTTGTTGGTTGAATGGAGAGGAATGAGTTAAGCAATGTAGAACAAGGTGAGAAAGTATTTCAGCATCTCTTCAGGGCCTTCTCTGTGTTATATACCATGTGATGAGAGCATTTAGCATATATGTATATAATATGTACACATATATAGCCATATTCTACAGAATGTCTCCCTAATGAATATGTTACTAGTAGACTGGCTTTTGGTTTTTTATATCCAAAATTTAGTAGAATATATTTATACCTCAATAATACATTGTTATAGCCATATATATCTAAGTGTAGATATATATGAAAAATATATATTTATAATTAGCAAGTAATATATTAGTCAAATCAAGAGAAATATTTCAAATACATTTGTAGGACCTCAGAAACATGTAAAGACATTTTAAAAATCTCACCAGGCATCAACAAAAGCCATGTGTGTTTAATAACAGTGGGAAGCATTACAGTAATGATTTGACAATTTTATATTTTAAAATTATAGTTTTTAAAGTTCTATTTAGGTGTGTCTTAGTTACATTTTCTTAAAATTGATTACCGGTTTTATATTCATAAGTAATCATATGTTATATATCTTTCCATTTAAAATGGAAAATAGAAACCTGCCATGTGTTTATATGCAGAATTTTGGTTTCAAAATGGACATTCATATATAAAAAATAACCTATGTTTGTATATGCTTATAAAATCTCATTTAAAATCTCATTTAATCCTCAGAGCAGGTCTTCATGACTAGGAAAGGTATAACAAACCAACTGGCAAGGGACTTGAATAATCAGTGTTCAAGAAATTATTGTCATTTTTACTTTTCATGATAGATTTCTGACTTACATGATCTATATAATTCCTTTATGCAGGTAATTGGTATGTGAGAAAGTGTGCAAACAGAAGTGGACATTGCAGGAGCGTGTGCAAAATTGGAGAGTTACTAATAGACCCTCCTACTGGGATGTGCAGCAAGGAAAAAGTGTGCTGTGTTATAAATAGCAAAGAGTTTAATCCTATTCTCTGTGCTGGTCAGTCAATGACTTCAACCACAGGTCCCATAATTACAAATGCCCCAGAAGGTGAAGAAACAACTATGGCGGGGGCCATGACACCGACAAAGACGGCGGAAAAGACAACAGCGGCAAAGGTGTCAGGAGCAATGTCAACAGCGGCAAAGGCGACCGCAGCATCACCCACTACTGCTGGCCCTTGAGCATTCCACCCTCTGTCTCCTGAGATAGGATCCTTGGTTCATTAAAGCAAAGGACCTTATTTTGGTGTCAGTCTTCTCACTGCTTCTCACCTTCTCTCCTCTCACATGTTTGGAAGGGAATCACACCTCTGAAGCACCCACAATTCCAGGGTAGGGATATAAATAAGATAGAGGCCAGGCACATGTGAGGGTTAGTCCAATAGACACATTAAGGACAGATGCAGAGGAACGATGTCATCAATGAAGACTTCCCAGCTCATGGGTCCACAATCTGCCTGTAGCTGTGATTATCACACTGTAAAGTGCATCAGGAACACATGGAGGGATTGCTAAGATACAGGTTTCTGGGCCTCACCACCCATTTCTGATTCTGTGGTAGAGCCTGAGAATTAGCATTGCTCACAAGTTCCAGGCGATGCTGATGTCTCTTCTCTAGGGAACACACTTGGAAAACCACTGGCCTATAATATGGAACGATTAAAGGCCTCCTTCTAAAGATTGAAAGCATTTCCTATGTATTTTTTGATGTGGTTAGTGAGACAAAAGCATTCCTACAGAGTGCTTAGTCAGTCATTTTCTTATTAGCTTTCCTATAACAACTTCAGGATGGGCATATTATGATCTCACTTCAGAGAATAAGAAACTTGATGCAGAAGCATTAGAACTGAAATAGATTTAATGGACTACTGAGTGCATTCTGTCACTATACCCTGATGTCCAGTTTTCTCCTCTCCCTGGAAATCCTCAATCAATAGATTCCAGCTTAGAGAGGATGGAAGATCAAGATCTCCACAGTGTGACCGGAAGACTGAGATAGACACTCACCTTAAGCCATAAAATTTTCCCCTTAGGAGCTCTTCCTGTACCAATAAGATAACATGGCACATAATAGTTATCCATTTATGCCGCAGGCCCACTTCCTTGATACCTGGATGGGGAGAAGAGGAAACACAGCTGCCATCACTTTCTGGACACCTATGGTAGCCATGTTTTTGTCCGTCTCATTTTTCCAACTTATGGGAAGACAGAGTTGGGCCAAATGTCTTTCTCCTCACCCTTGTCACACTGGGATCCTTCTGATTCTAAAAATATGAGCTTAGCTTATGCCTTGTGGGATCAATTCACTTTTGACCTCATCAGGGACCAAAGATATAATGCAGAGAAAACACTAAAAACATTGGGAGAAAACATTGCTGGAAGCGTTATCTCCATTACAAAAGACAAGTCCATGAGTGCCATCACAAAATCCTTTTCCTTCTTCACTTGATTACTAATTAGTAACATCCAGTTACTAATACGTCCATGTGCATCTACCACCTCTAATATGTGCCATCACTTCATCTCCACCGCTATGTAAAGATTCAGCTCTACGACTTGCCCTGGGATTATTGCAGTAGCCTTCCCATTGATCACTCTGCCTTCCTTTCAAACACATACACATCCATCCTCCACATTGATAGCCAGTCACTTTTCTAATGCAAAGCTATTCATCAAACTCACCTCTGGCATCATTGCCAAACCACTGGCCTAAGGAATGATTGAAGGCCTCCTTCCTAAGGTTGAAAGCATCCTAGCCAGTATTTCAGTACAGATTTCATTGTTCTTCATGTTCATATCCTAGATTACATTTCCAGTTTCATCTCCTCTCACTCTCCCACAGAACATCCTACACCTCATACTACACACTTACTCATATTTGATTTGAACTCACTGGATTGCTTCTGGATAATAAGTTTCTGTACATATGCTTCTCTCTCTGCTTAAGCCTGCCTGCCTTAACTCTTTATCCTCTTCTAGAGAACATTGAAAATCACATGCTTCTCCCAAAACAGAACTACCACCACCTCTTGTTCTCTACTATCATGACCTATCCAGAATTGTCATCATGTCACATTGTGTTCTATATGTCTGCTTGTATGTCTTCTCCCCTACTAGACTTTGAAATTAGAGTCAATGGAAATAACTTTTTCTATTTCTTTTTCTCCTATCATCCTCCAACTGGAGTCTATACCAATACTTGATTAAATAAAATGGGATCTTGAGGGCCTAGAAAATTTGGGGATGTTACTGAAATTTCACCTTCATTTTTTTCTACATCTAGATCTTCTCCAGGAGGCTGGCTTATGCCTCCTTCAAGAAACACATCTGTGATCTATGTCATTATCTAATGGAAGAGATATAAGCAATGGGTAGACCAAACCAGTAGGACACATTGCCTTTTATACTCATGGCTATCATTGTAGGTAGAACTCGTGAATGCACACAGGAAGCTAGAAAGACAGAGTTGGTCGCTTCAGCAGAGAAGAACAGTAGAAAAAGTCATAAACTTTGAGCCAAATGTATACCAGGTTATTCCTGGTCCCACCAGGTATTCAGTCTTAGACTGAGGACAATTGATTTCCCATCTTGAAGCCTAAGTTTCTGAACTGGGAGAATAAAGAAAATACCTACTCCCACTCAGGCTATTTTGAGGGTTGCTAGAGTAGTATCTTCAAATTTACTTACAATATAGGGACTTAGCTAGCAGGTTGCTGATTCTTGGATAAAGGGCAGAAAGGTACCCTTCCCCAGGGCCCTGCCCACTGGATCAAGGCAGCTCTGCAAGGTTATGGGTGATTATAAGCCATGCTTCACCTGGGGGAAAGCTCATTACTATGCAGGGAAGAATGTGACTGAGGTTAGGATAATAGGATCTCCTTGAACAGCCAGGTGGAGTTTTAAAGGCTCCTGGTAGAACTCACTGTGCTTTCTCCTCACTAATCACCTGGATCACCGCCTCGAAAACATCTTAGAGCTGTGAGCTGTGTCATTACGGATGAGGAATATAATTTCAATGCTGCAGCCTGAAACTCAACCCTTCTGTCTTCTTGCCTTATATCCACTTCTTCTTCATCCCATGCTTGAAATTCTGTGGAAAATAATCTTTCCCTGCTGTGAAATTTGGGGGAGAATGGGAACTTTTACTGCATAAGAACCCATAATGGGCCAAGCACATTGATGAAACAGAAGCATTATATGGTCATTACAGTAACATGGTTAACGCTGAGGAAACTGGGGGAAAACATATCTAGGTTCTTCCTTAACTACTTTTTTAAAAATATTTTATTGATTTTTTACAGAGAGGAAGGGAGAGGGATAGAGAGTTAGAAACATCAATGAGAGAGAAACATCGATCAGGATCAGCTGCCTCCTGCACACCCCACACTGGGGATGTGCCCACAACCAAGGTACATGCCCTTGACCAGAATCGAACCTGGGACCCTTCAGTCTACAGGCCGACGCTCTATCCACTGAGCCAAACCAGTCAGGGCTTCCTTTACTACTTTTACTTATTATGTGGTCTCTACCAAAATTTCTTCATTGGCAAGATATAATGACACACCTACTACCTCCTAGAATAAGTCTAAAAATTAAAATAGGTAAGGTATATGGGGCATCACAGTCTCTGAAATCCATGAAAATCTAAGGCATGGAGGCTTAGTGAGGAGGTCTATTTTTTCCCACTTAAATATAAAAAAATCTGAGATTCATGGAGAAGAGGATCTTGTATAAAAACAATCATTTATTAAAGGCGGTAATGCTTGCTTCCAAGGCCATAACATCTCTACCTATTTCATGCTAATCCTGAAGACATCCTCAAAGCTGACTTCTACCTCTTTAGTTTGTCCTTTTACATCGCCATATGTATAGTCCTCAAAAATGGGCTCTGCAAACCATGCAAAATAATCTGGATTCCAGTGGGGGAAGAGAGGAAGAAGGAGACATAAAGTTTATTTAAATAAATAATAACTGAGAACTTTCCAAACCTGGGAAGAAACTTGGACAACCAAGTTCATGGAGGTAACAGGTCACCCTATTATCTCCATGGAAAATTCTCTCTTCCAAGATACATTATAATAAAACTATAAAAATTAAATATTAAGAAAGAATCCTATAGTACAAATCCGATATGTATAATGTTTTCCTCTTCATACATACTTATGGTAAAGTTTAATTTATAAATTAGGTATAGTGGGAGATTAACAACAATAACTAATAATAAAATAGAACAATTGTAGCATTCTATTGTAATAAAAGTATGTGAATGTAAAAAAAAAAAGAAAGAATCCTGAAGGCAGCTAGGAGAAAAAAGAGTATAACTTACAAGGGAACCCTCATAAGGCTATCAACAGATTCCTTAGCAGAGACCTTACAGGGTAGGAGATGGTGGGATGACATATTACATGCTGAAAGGTAAAACTTGCCAGCCAAAAATACTCTATCCATCAAAGTTATATTTCAGATATGAAGAAGAAATAAAGGCTTTCCCACAGAAACAAGATCTGAGGGCATGTATCACCACTATTAGGCAGGTCTAATAGTCTCTAGACTTGCCTTGCAAGAAACGCTGATAGGAATTCTTCAAGCTGAAATGAAACAACGCCAAATACATGAAAATATACAACACAATGCTAAAGGTAAAAAACATATAGTCAGATTTAGAAAACTAATTCTGCAATAGGATAGTGTGTTAAATTAACTTAATTATGGGATAAAGGTTAAAGGAAAAGAGTATTAAAAATAACTATAGCAATCTAGCTGGTATGGCTCAGTTGGTTGAGTGTTGCCCCCTGCATCAAAAAGTTACTGGTTCATTTCCTGGTCAGGGCACATTCCCTGGTTGTGGGCTTAATCCCCTAGTCGGGAGCGTGCAGGAGGCAGCCAATAAAGTTCTGCTCTCACATCAATGTTTCTCTGTCTCTGTTCCTCTCCCTTCCTCTCTCTCTTAAAAACAAAAACAAAAACAAAAAAAAACAGCCAACATCATACTCAATGGACAAAAACTAACACCATTTCCCCTAAGAACAAGAACAAGACAGGGATGCCCACTCTCACCACTCCTGTTCAACATAGTCCTGGAAGTATTAGCCATTGCAATTAGACAAGAAGAAGAAATAAAAGGCATCCAAATTGGAAAAGAGGAAGTAAAACTGTCCTTATTTGCAGACGACATGATATTATACATACAAAACCCTAGAGACTCCATCAAAAAACTACTAGACTTAATACATGAATTTGGCAAAGTAGCAGGATACAAAATTAATGCCAAGAAATCTGAGGCATTTCTATACACCAATAGTGAACTTTCAGAAAGAGAGATTATAAAAACAATCCCATTTACCATCGCACCAAAAAAATTAAGCTACCTAGGAATAAACTTAACTAAAGAGGTAAAAGACCTCTACTCAGAAAACTACAGGACGTTGAAAAAAGAGATAGAGGAAGACATAAACAGATGGAAGAACATACCGTGTTCATGGATTGGTAGAATCAACATCATTAAAATGTCCATACTACCCAAAGCAATCTATAAATTCAACGCACTTCCCATTAAAATACCAACGGCATACCTCACAGATCTAGAACGAACTCTCCAAAAATTCATCTGGAATAAAAAAAGACCCCGAATAGCTGCAGCGATCCTGAGAAAGAACAAAGTAGGTGGGATCTCAATGCCAGATATCAAGCTGTATTACAAAGCCACTGTTCTCAAAACTGCCTGGTACTGGCACAAGAACAGACATATAGATCAGTGGAATAGAATAGAGAGTCCAGAAATTAGCCCGAACCAATATGCTCAATTAATATTTGACAAAGGAGGCAAGAACATACAATGGAGCCAAGATAGTCTCTTCAATAAATGGTGTTGGGAAAATTGGACAGATATATGCAAGAAAATGAAACTAGACCACCAACTTACACCATACACAAGAATAAACTCAAAATGGATAAAGGACTTAAATGTACGACAGGAAACCATAAAAATTCTAGAAGAATCCAAAGGCAACAAAATCTCAGACATATGCCAAAGCAATTTCTTCACTGATACAGCTCCTAGGGCAGTTGAAACTAAAGAGAAAATGAACAAATGGGACTACATCAAAATAAAAAGCTTCTGCACAGCAAAAGAAACCATCAACAAAACAACAAGAAAACCCACTGCGTGGGAAAACATATTTGCCAACGTCATATCTGATAAGGGCCTAATCTCCAAAATTTATAGGGAACTCATACAACTTAACAAAAAGAAGATAAACAATCCAATCAAAAAATGGGCAAAGGATCTAAATAGACACCTTTCAAAAGAGGACATTCAGAAAGCCAAGAGACATATGAAAACATGCTCAAAGTCACTAATCATCCGAGAGATGCAAATCAAAACAACAATGAGGTACCATCTCACACCTGTCAGAATGGCTATCATCAACAAATCAACAAACGACAAGTGCTGGAGAGGATGTGGAGAAAAAGGAACACTTGTGCACTGCTGGTGGGAATGCAGACTGGTGCAGCCACTATGGAAGACAGTATGGAGTTTCCTCAAAAAACTGGAAATGGAACTCCCATTTGACCCTGTGATCCCACTTCTAGGAATATATCCCAAGAAACCAGAAACACCAATCAGAAAGGATATATGCACCCATATGTTCATAGCAGCACAATTCACCATAGCTAAGATCTGGAAACAGCCTAAGTGCCCATCAGTAGATGAATGGATTAGAAAACTGTGGTACATCTACACGATGGAATACTATGCTGCTGTAAAAAAGAAGGAACTCTTACAATTTGCAACGGCATGGATGGAGCTGGAGAGCATTATGCTAAGTGAAATAAGCCAGTCAATGAAGGAAAAATACCACATGATCTCACTCATTCATGGATAATAAAGACCATTACAAACTTTTGAACAATAATAGATACAGAGGCAGAGCTGCCTCAAACTGATTGTCAAACTGCAGTGGGAAGGCCAGAGAGGGTTGGGGGGCAGAAGGGAGGGGAGTAAGAGATCAACCGAAGGATAAAAAAGGGAAAATAATTTTAAAAAGTTTTTAATGTATTAAAAAAATAAAATAACTATAGCTTCTATAACTTGTTAATGAATATACAGCATAAAAAGATGTTAATTATGACAATAAAAATATAAAAGAGAAGAAAAGGGTGGAGGCTTTATAGGCAAACAAAGATAAGTTGCTATCAGCATAAAATAGTTTTGTCTATGAGATGTTTTATGTAAGCCTTGTGATAACCACAAAGCAAAAATCCAAGATAGCCCAGCCAGTGTGACTCAGTAGTTGAGCATTGAACTATGATCCAGGAGGTCACGGTTCGATGCAATTCCAGGTCAGAGCACGTGTCTGGATTGCAAGCTTGATCTCCTGGTAGGGGGGCCCCTGCAGGAGGCAGCCGATCAATGATTCTCTCTCATCATTGATGCTTCTCTCTGAAATCAATAAAAATATTTTTTTAATCCAAGATAGACTTACGAAAGATTTTTTTTTAAAGAGAAACAGAACACACCACCAAGAAATCACCAATTTACAAAGCTAAGTAGGAACAGAGGCAAAAAAAGAAACAACAGAAATACAAAACAACCAGAAATCAATCAATACACTGGTAGTAGTAAGTCCTTACGTTGCAATAACTCCTCTAAATGTAATGGATTGAATTCACCAAAGGCACAGAGTGGCTGATGGATTTAAAAAAACAAAACAAAAACACAATTGTCAGAGGTGATGAAAATGGGGAGACTTTTTAAGAACACAAACTTATGAGTACAACTAGGAGATAAATAAACCCCAAAGATCTAATGCACAGTATTGTGACTATAATCAACAATATTGTATTATATACACCAAACTTAAGAGATTACATCTTAATTTTCCCACCAGGAAAAAGGAATGATAATTAGGTGATGTGGTAGAGGTGCTAGCTAATCCTACATAGCCATCATATTACAATATATACATGTATTAATCAACATGTTTTACACGTTAAACTTACACAGTGTTACCTGTCATATATGTTTCCATTTTTAAAATAGTTTAAAATAAACTATTCCGTTAGAAAATAGTCTCAGACATGAGATGTTTCACCAAAAAGAATATCCTGATGGCAAACAAGAACATGAAAACATATTCAACATCACTAGCAAATAGGGAAATCCTAATTAACTCATTATGATATATCATTATATACCTATCAAAACAGCAAAAATGAAATATAGTGACAACCTGGAGTACTGGTAAGGATGAGGAAAAACTGAATCTTTCATTCATTGCTGGTAGTGATGTAAAATGGTACAGGCCACTCTGGTAACTAGTTTGATAGTTTCCCAAAATAATAAAATATGCACTTATTACACAACCCAAAAATCCTCCTCCTGAGCATTTATCCCAGAGAAATGAAATCATGTCCACCTACAAAACTGTCCATGATATTCATAGCAGTTTTATATGTAATAGCTAAAAACTAGAAATAACCAAAATGTCCTATAGTAAGTGAATGTTTAAACAACGTACATGCATGCCAAGAATACAACTCAGTAATGAAAAGGAACAAACAAGTGATACATACATATATTATAACTACTGGTATTAGGTCTTTCTCCTGCCCTCTGGTTATGTCCCATTTATTTCTCATATCTTAGTTTTCACTAGCTAGATCTCCTGCTGATATGAATATTATACATTTATTTTTAAGTATCTATATTTTACCTATTAGTGATTTGTCCTCACTATTAAGACCTATGCTTATGCTTGTTTATTATTATTAACTTACCAACAACCTTCAGAAATAAAACTTAAACAATGCAAAGTCTTATGTACTTTTCCTGACTGCTCAGACTTAACTAATTCTTTATTTGAAGCTTATAGGTGACTCCACAGCGAGTCACATACAGAAGATATGCATGTCACCCGGCCAGTGTTGCTCAGTGGTTGAGCACTGACCTGTAAACCAGGAGGTTGCGGTTCAATTATGGTCGGGGTACATGCCTGGGTTTGGGTAGGGGCACGCAGGAGGTAGCCAATCGATAATTCTCTCTCATCCCTCTCCCTTCCTCTCTCTGAAATCAATAAAAACATATTTTAAAAAAGAAAAGCATGTTCACAGGAAGACTAGGCTTAAACTAGTCTTCCTGCTTAAGCCTAGTCTTCCTGGAAAGGCTCATGGCAAAGGTGAAGAGAGGTGATCCTTGGGATCTCAGAGGTAACTTCAATTTACATTTGCCTCCAATAAGGATTTCTTCCATGTCAATTTCTTTTGACATAAAAGATATTCCCATGATAAACCACTGTATGACCTGAAGGGTGAATACCCATCCAAGCAAATTGGCTTATTTATTTACTTATTTATTTATTTTTGGTGTGCATATCAATGGTTCACAGGGTTAAAATTTTTTGAAAAATAAAATCAATGTCTAAGGATAATTTAGGTAAGTATCTCCCCCTATTGGATTCTTTTGATTTAGTGAAAGTCAGATAACTGAGTTACCCAAGATACCACACACACACACACACACACACACACACACACACTCACTCAAGCACGCATGCATGCTTGCATGCATACACATTTCAATAATATGGAATAAATAAAACAACAAAGCTAAAATAATGTCAAATATATTAAAAGTTAATTAAAATGTCAAAATAATTTTCTCAAAGACAAGGTACACCTGATAAAAAAAAAAAACCCTCTTGCATCTCTTTTCAAAATGTGGTAAAATTGCTATTTTAACCATTTTAAGTGTACAATTCAGTGGCAATAAATAAATTCACAATGTGCAACCATTACCACTATCTGGTCTAATCCCCTTTCTTCACCCCAAACAGAAACTCCAATCATTAAGCAACAGAGGCCCGGTGCACAAAAATTCATGCACTGGGGAGAGGAGGGGGGGTCCCTCTGCCTGGCCTGCCCCCTCTCACAGTCCGGGAGCCCTCAAGGGATGTCCTACTAACAGCTTAGGACCGCTCCCCACCGGGAGCGGTCCTAAGCCACAGTCTGGCCTCCCTCTGCGGGAGGCAACAGGGCCGATCAGGGGAAGGCACCGCCCCCATCCCCCCGCCGCTGCTGCTGCCACTGCCGGCCGCGGTGGCTGCAGGCCCTCGGCCCTCGCTTCTTAGCGCTGGCCCTTCCCCCTGCTCACTGGTGGGTGGGGGGCAATCTGGGGCCAGACCGGCTGGGGAAGGGGCTGTGGGAGGTTGAGGCACAGCAGGTCACACCCTGTCCAGCCTCTGTGGAGGCATGGCGCTGGGACCAAGCCCATGCCGCTGCCTCTGTGGCTGCCTCTGCGGAAGGGGCAGCACTGGGACTGGGACCGTGCAGCCCCCTCTCTCATTGTCTCTGCGGAAGGGGCCACTGCACCAGACCGGCCCACACCGTGGCCTCCCCGACACCGCTGGCCCTTGGCCCTCGCAGCTGCTGTGGCTTTGTCCAGAAGGACATCCAGAAGACGTCCAGTCTATCTGGTCTAATTAGCATATTACCCTTTTATTAGTATAGATAATGTCCCACTCTGCCTCATCACAGTTTTTTTTTTTAAATATATTTTATTGATTTTTTACAGAGAGGAAGGGAGAGAGATAGAGAGTCAGAAACATTGATGAGAGAGAAACACCGATCAGCTGCCTCCTGCACATCTCCCACTGGGGATGTGCCCGCAACCCAGGTACATGCCCTTGACCGGAATCAAACCTGGGACCCTTCAGTCCGCAGGCCGACGCTCTATCCACTGAGCCAAACTGGTTTCGGCTCATCACAGTTTTTTACTTATTTTGTCTTACATTAGTACAGACACACCAGCTCTCTTTTGGTTACTATTTGTATGGGATATATATTTCAATCTTTGTACTTCCCACCTCTTTGTGTCTTTGGATCTAAAGTGAGTCTCTCTTAGGCAACGTATAGTTGAAACATATTTGGGGTTTTTTTTAAATCAATTTTGTCAATCTCTATTATTTAACTGATTAGAGAATTTTATCCATTTACATTTAAAGTAATTACTGATGAGTGGCTTCCATCTATTATTTTCTGTTTAAATGTCTATTTTAGTTTCTCTGTCCATTTTTAAATTTGAATTGCAGTTTTTTATTATTATTAAGTTGTATAAGTTAGGTATATATTTTGGCTTTAATCCCTTATCTGATAAATGGTTTGCATAACTTCTCCCATTCTGTAGGTTGCCTTTCATTTAGGTGACTGTTTCTTTTGTTGTGCTGGAGCCTTTTAGTTTGACGTAGGCCCACTTGCTGATTTTTCCTTTTGTTGCTTGTGCTTTTGGTGTTATGTCCAAAAATCATTGCTCAGATCAATGTCGAGAAGCTTCTTATCTAAACTACCAGATTTAATAAATAAATTCAGCAAGTTAGCAGGATACAAAATTAACACCCAGAAATTAATGGCATTTTTATACAACAATAATGAACTTTCAAAAAGAGAAACTAAAAAAAAAATCCCATTTACCATTGCAACAAAAAAAAAAGATAAAATACCTACGAATAAACTTAACCAAGGAGGTAAAAGACCTGTGTTTAGAAAACTACAGGACATTGAAAAAAGAAACAGAGGAAGTTACAAACAAATGGAAGAATGCACTGTGTTCATAGATTGGAAGAATTAATATTATCCAAATGTCCATACTACCCAAAGCAAGCTATAGATTCAATGGAATCCCTACTAAAATACCAATGGCACATTTCACAGCTCTAGAACAAATAATCCAAAAATTTGTATGGCATCAAAAAAGACCCTGAAAACTGAAGCAATCTTGAGAAAGAAGAAGGAAGTAGGAGGGATCACAATACCAGATATCAAACTATACTGCAAAGTCATTGTAATCAAAACAGCCTGGTACTGGCACAACAGGCATATAGATCAATGGAACAGAACAGAAAGCACAGAAATCAACCATTACACTGAATTAATATTTGACAAAGGAGGCAAGAACATACAATAGAGTAAAGACAGTCTCTTCAATAAATGGTGTTGGGAAAATTGGACAGATACATGCAAAAAATGAAACTGGACCACCAACTTACACCATACACAAGAATAAACTCAAAATGGATAAAGTACTTAAATGTAAGATGGGAAACCATAATCATCTTAGAAGAATCCATAGGCAACAAAATTTCAGACATCTCTCTTAGCAATATGTTTGCAACACATCTCCCAGAGCAAGGGAAACAAAGGAGAAAATAAGCAAATGGAACTACATCAAAATAAAAGGCTTCTGCACAGCAAAAGAAACCTTCAACAAAACAACAGAAGAGCCCACTGCATGGAGAACATATTTGCCAACGATATCTCTGATAAGGGTTTAATCTCCAACATTTACAGGGAACTCATACAACTTAACAAAAGGAAGACAAACAACCCAATAAAAAAATGGGCAAAGTACCTCAATAGATACTTTTCAAAAGAAGACAGAAGGAAGGCCAAGAGATATATGAAAACATGCTCAAAGTCACTAATTATTCAAGAGATGCAAATCAAAATGACAATGAGGTACCACTTCTCACCTGTCAGAATGGCTATCATCAACAAATCAACAAATGACAAGTGCTGGCAAGGATGTGGAGAAAAAGGAACCCTCCTTCACTGCTGGTGGGAATGCAGACTGGTGCAGCCACTGTGGAGAACAGTATGGAGTTTCCTCAAAAAACTAAAAATGGAACTTGCATTTGACCCAGTGATCCCACTTCTAGGAATATATCCCAAGAAACCAGAAACACAAATCAGAAAGGATATATGCACCCCTATGTTCGTTGCAGCACAATTTACAATAGCTAAGATTTGGAATCAGCCTAAATGCCCATCAGCAGATGAGTGGATTAAAAAACTTTGGCACATCTACACAATGGAATACTACGCTGCTGTAAAAAGGAAGGAACTCCTACCATTTGCAACAGCATGGATGGAACTGGAGAGCATTATGCTAAGTGAACTAAGCCAGTCAGAGAAAGATAAGTATCACATGATCTCACTCATTTGTGGATTATAATGAACAACATAAACCAATGAATA
>NW_005367210.1:26717-48624 GCF_000412655.1 Myotis brandtii
GGGGATGAGGACACATTTGTAATACCTTAACCAATAAAGAAATTAAAGATAAAAAAATTATTATTATTATTTTAAAAATTTAAAAAGCCAAGTTCAGTGCTCACTTTGGCAGCACATATACTAAAACTGGAACAATACAGAGATGACTAGCATGGCCCCTGCACGAGGATGACACGCAAATTCGTGAAGTGTTCCATATTTAAAAAAAAAAAAGCCAAGTTCAAATTTTATATTTTCAGACTCTTTGGAAGTTTTGTTTCTTCCCAAAGAAAGCCAAACTCGGGGCTCCAGATTCCAGTCTGCAGCGTGATTCTCTTTACTACCCATTCTATTTTTTTCCCACACTATGAGGGTCCTTGGGAAGACACATGTAGAGATATACAGGCTTAGGAAAGAGGCTACAGACAGTTTGGATATGGATTCTGGGTCCCAGTTACCCAGAGCACAGTCTAGAACAGGGGTGGGCAAACTTTTTGACTCGAGGGCCACAATGGGTTCTTAAACTGGACCGGAGGGCCGGAACAAAAGCATGGATGGAGTGTTTGTGTGAACTAATATAAATTCAAAGTAAACATCATTACATAAAAGGGTACGGTCTTTTTTTTTTTTAGTTTTATTCATTTCAAGGCCCGCGGGCCGTAGTTTGCCCACGGCTGGTCTAGAAGGATGAAGCGGTGAAATCAGTTTCTAGGTTAACATATCCCTTTGGCCTCAGTGACATTTTGCACTACAGGAAGGGATGCAGCAAGATGAAGGCCAGAATAGGGCTCTCTAGAGCATAGGGCCTAGGGCAGGGACTCTCATTGCTCAGGCTTAAGTGCGAAGCTTGCCTAAGCTAAGAGAAAATGCATTTATCTGATGAAAGGAGCAGCACTTATGGTTATTTCATAATTAGCCCTTATCCATGCAAATACCTTATCCAGGTTTAAGAAATCACTCCATTAGATTCATTTGAGTTCTTTTTTTTAAAGAATATTCTTTTTTAAAATATGTTTTTATTTATTTTAGAGAGAGAGAGGAAGGAGAAGGGATAGAGAGAGAGAGAGAGAAAGAGAGAGAGAGACATCAATCAGCTGCCTCCTACACATCCCTACTGGGGATTGAGCCCTCAACCCAGGTATGTGCCTCAACAGCAAATTGAAATGGCAACCTCTTGGTTCACAAGTCAACGCTCAACCACTGAGCCACACCAGCAGGCTCAGTCTAGTTCTTAAAGTTGCTGCCTCAGAACTGGGTTGGACATATGTAAAACTGTGGTTATGAAAAATCAATGAGGTGGAGACACACTAATATCCTTTGGCAGGAGGCCTCCATCTGAATTATCTGAACCAATTTAGCCATTAAAACCTTCCTAGAAAAGTCTATAGGGAACAGGAAACGATAATGTTGAGTGCTGACAAGGAGGCTAAGAAAACATACTCTCCTCAACTACAGATAGATTGTAAAATTTATACAACCAAATTGACAATATATACTAAAAGTCTTAGGAAAGTCCTGTTCCACTAATCTACCTAATCACCTCTAGGAATTAGTGCCAAGGAAATACTCGTGTGGCCAATAGACACTAAAAACTATTCCACAATATATAAAAGAGTTTGGGGGCAATTTTTAAAAGAAAGCTTGAGTGAAGGAAATGGAACAGGAAAAAAATAATTTTAAAAGGCAGTGAGCTCATGAGAAGCTAAGATTAGATGAAGCCAAAAGACTTCACCATTACTGGGATGAAGAAACTTCATTTAAGATCACTTATGTCTTCCAGTCATTTTGAAATTTGATTGTTACTCCAGGTAATCACCTTCTCAGTAATCCTCCTTCCCAAACGCTTATATAAATTCTGATAAACTCCTAAATGCTTAGCATGCGTAATTTTATTTTTGTTGGAAGTTAAGAGAGAGGTTTGCACCAGGAAGGATGAATATGGTACAAGTCAGAGTTAGCGCCTGAAGACAGAATTCTGAAGGCCAGTGGATCCCTGAGAATGTAAACATCTCTGGAGTTAGCAGAGAGCTGAGGACCCCAGATTTCCAAAAGCCATGCAGTTTGTGGAAGTATGAGACAGTTTTACTACACCTTTTCGACTAATCAGGAAAATCCCATAAGCTAATATTCCGGTTAAACAAAGCTATTTTCATTCTATTAAAGAAAAATTTTAGAATGCTATACAACATGTTTCCAGATGTTTTCTGCTGCTGTTGTTGCCTTTTTTCTCTTTGTTTTTATATTTCCTGATTCTTCTCAATAAAGCACGTTACACAATAAAACTATTTTTAAATATTGTTTTTAATTGATATAAAAAGAAAAAAATGAAACAAAAATCTTTCCAACAAACACGACTTCCCTGAACAGCTCATTTAAATACCTAGCAGTAGGTGGATTTTCAACTGTGTGGGAGTTGGCCCTGCTAACTTCCACATTGTTCAATGGTCAGCCGTTATTTGCTCTCCTACTTATGTCCTTTTATAAGTAGAACATTAAAACAATTTGTACTTTCAAAAGTCCCAAATTTTTGAGGTCCTGAGATTTAACAGTAAGTACTGACTGGTGATTTCCTCCTCATTAAGAAACATCCTGTTCTTTATTCATCCCATCTTGCTGTGGAAACACTTACTGTTTAAGCTCTAAGAAGATTTGCAAGAAAAAAAGATTCTCTGGAATCAATCGAGGAGATCTAGCCTCAGACTCTCCAACACCAGGGGACAGAAAAGACATACACAGACACACTTGCACATGCACATGCAAAAGCAAACATACATCACTGAAGTAGGAATAGAGAGAGACACCATGTTTTTTCTAAGATACAGTCTTAATGTTATCTGTGGGACAAAGAAATCTGAGTTCTCTAATCAAGGAGTTGGTGAAGAAGACAGTGCAGGTTAGATACAGAATGTTCTCTCCGTTGCACAAGCAATACATTTTGTTAGTATAAATCTTCAAAACCCAAAGACCAATTTGTCAGCCCCTCCCTGTTTATATTTCTCTTCTTGTCAAGAATAGAGTCCATGCTTTACTTCACTCAGTCTCTAGCCAATAACCAGGACTCCTTGTTTTGCTTCTTTAAGTCATTTGATTCCTTGGGCACACCACAGCCCTGTATTAATCCAATTATCTATTGCGTACATTTCTGCATGTAGATAGACAAGTGTTGCTATTGGCATTACACAAGAGCATACATTAATACCACTATAAATACATGGTGATCAATCTTGATTAGTTCACCTACACTGTCCAGAGGCTATTTAATATATATTGATTTCAGAGAGGAAGGGAGAGGGAGGGAGAGATAGAAACATCATGATGAGAGAGAATCATGGATTGGCTGCCTCACACCGGGAATCAAGCCCGCAACCTGGGCTTGTGCCCTGACCGGGAATTGAACCTGTGACCGCCTGGTTCATAGGTTGACATTCAGCCACTGAGCAACACTGGCCAGGCTGTCCAGAGGCTATTGTACTGAACTACATACAATCAGAGCCTGAGTGAGAGGTTGTTAAGCTAAGAGCTATAGAGATGGTATAATCTCCAAAAGTTTTTTTTATTGATACCAGTGCCCTGGTTGGAATCTAAAATAAATTGTCATGCTTCAAAAGGATTTCTGGATGGGTCTTAGACATGAAAATGACTGAGAACAATTCAAAATAAAGTCTGTTGATCTTTCAAAAGAGTTATAATGCCATAGAAATCAGAGTCTGGGTAACAAAATAATTCATACAGTTTCCTAAACCTACACTAACAAGAAACATGTTGCTAAAGTAGCAGAGCTCCCAGAAGAATCCCCTCACCCTAGTCTCCTCCAAGGTATGGCCACTGAGAACAAGGGAAACCTTCACCGAGATCAGAACAGAAAGAATACAAAAGAAATCTCTACACTAGTGATTTTCAACTGCGGCAGGCACACTGGTGTACCACAAGAATTTTTTAAATATGCAACACCTGACTATTTAGTCAGGGGCATGACCTCTTGTCCCTTAGATTGTCCCTTAGATTATATATATATGTGTATATGTATGTATATATATATACATACACATATATATATAAATGATAAGGACACATGTGTAATAACTTAATCAATAAAGGAAAAAAATGACAAGAGCCAACACAATAATAGCCATCTGGTGTGAATGAATCAAAATTATAACTATTTTTTGTCAAGATTAGCAAAAAAATATAATGTACTTTTTGGTGTGCCATAGAATTTTAGTAATTAATTTATGTGTGCCATGAGATGCAAAAGGTTGACAATTGCCACTCCACAATGGCAGGAAAAACAAAAAACTTTGCTGTTCTTATCCATTAGGACAATGCTTTATGTTGTTACCTCTGACTTTTCTCCCTTTTTTTCTAAATGAAATTTTTATTGTAATCATACGATTATTCCTCCATCATTATATATTGCTTGTTTGTGAATAATTAAATTAATCTAGGATGTAGAAATAAAAATTGGCTTTCATTTGGATTGACTAAAGTGATAGGCACAACACCCAGAGATCCTAGACTTAGCTGAATGCAATAAATGGAATAGGCTTCATTATTACATTAACTCATTCACTCTTAGAAGTGAGTACATGTCTACCTTGGTCTATCTGGGCAGACAGTCAAGTAGAGAAAGCACAGATTCTTCTCCCCAGGAGTCCACAGCCCACAGAATGGCATCAGATGATGAAATAGAACATGCTGTGTCTGATTCCATGTAGGGGTAAAATGGGTGACCTCAAATTTCCGGCGCCTGCCCACATGATGCAAAATCCACAGATCAGAATTTTGGGGACACACTTCATACCATACCATCTGTTCTGGCTCAGTGCATAAGAATCCAAGTCTCTGAGGAAGGTGACATGGTGTGCAACTCACTGGACCAAGAGCTTCGACTGCCACCTCCCTTGGGAAGCCTGGCCATGAGGCTCTTCCTGATCATTGCAATTCTGCTTTTCCAGCAGCCCACAGGTAATCCAGAGTTTCCCAGGGGCTCACACAAATCAACAATGGGATGGAGTATTTCTAAGAACCCAAGATAATTTTATAATTCATAGTAGAAGGAAATAGGTCCCCCGGGGATGACTGAAGTCTACCCAGTGTCATGAGAGATTCCCTCTTTGAGGCCTTCTACCATGGTACTGTTCTTAAAAGGGAGTACTCAGAGCTGAAAAGAGGCCATGATTTCCTCTGGGAAAGTCTCATTGTAGAAAGTAATGCACCCAATATATAGGGATGCACTTATTTCTTTGGATACAGTTTTTACTCTGGCATCCAATCATATCGTCTTCCATCGTATATATGGTAGAGTGTGAGTAGTGGGGAAAGAGTGGAAATAGGTATATATTAGTCTATTTTACTACAGAGTGTGAATACTCACTAACTTTGGAGTCAGGTTTAAGAAACAGGCCTTCACTACTGGTTTGTCAGCTTTGGATAAATGGTGAAGACTCTCTAAGTCTCAGTTTCCTCATTAGTGGAGATAATGACGCCGGACTCATGAGGGCCTTATTAAATGACATAACATTTGTGAAACACCTCGCATAGGGCTTGGCACATACTAAGAACTTGAAATTTCTCTTTCAAAACCATATCTATTACATTTGCCTCTTATTATAGTCATGGTGATGGCATGTCCCTGGGCCCCTAAATTCCTAACAATCAAAGGAATTCTAGAACCTGAGGTTGGAGGCATCTTTGTTCTCAGTCTTCCTCTGGGGCCTATTCTAGAAGATTGTACCAGTCAGAAACCAAAATTTGAACATCCTAACTCTTAGATCATAGAAAGTATTTAGGATCACTAAAGGAAAGAATATATCTCAAGGTGAGCAAAGGTCTGGGGCTGAACATTGGAGGAATTCTTGCAACTAGGGGTAGAGGAAGAATGAGGAGTCATAGAGGCATAAAACAAGTCCAAGATTATTATAATGACTTAGAAGCCAAAGGAAGATATGCATTGGCAAAAATGGACAATGCTAAAAAAAAAAAAAAGAAGAAGAAGAAAGAAATGGACAATGCTAAGATTAACAGAGGAGGGAGGAAGATTATTAAGGGGAAAAAATACCTGACTGGTAAGAAAGTCATTTGTGACCATGGCAGTGAGTATGAACCCAAGAACATAATTTGACCCAGACATAAATACATAATAAAGAATTATTATACTCTGGGTAATAAAGGTGGAGCAGTTATAAAAACAATGAGTGCCTGGGAACATTCAAACAGAGGAAGATTTGCTGTGGTTCCCTGATGGAGTATAGTGCCATGCCCTGAAATCAAGGAATCAACTTCTTTATTTTCCCATATAAGATCTGATGCTCTTGATGGAGTCCATCAGATGTTGACTGGAAGCCCAAAACCTTGGAGAAACTAAATATGAGTGATCGGATAGATATAAGCACTGAGGTTTGCCTTCTTGGGGCATCCTCTGTGGAATATTACGGGTATCTGCCTTGTGAATCTCCCATACACCTAATCCCTACAAACTTCCTCTATACTTTCCATCTCCAAAGTTGCCTTTCAATCTCAAATACTGACCTTGACCAATTGTTCTTTATGTGCACAGTAACTGAACAACTTAAGAAATGCTGGGGTCAATATATACAAGGAAACTGCAGAAAAATATGCAAAATAACTGAAACACGTCAAGTACTATGTGAAAATGGGAGATATTGTTGCCTCAATATCATGGAACTGGAAGCACGCAAAAGAATACCAAAGCCAACTCGTCCAAAGCCAATCACATATGCAATAACTTTACCTCAAGATTATGATACATATGTAGGAAATTATATAAGCCCCAAGACAAATTCTACATAAATCAAGTACAATTCTCCATTCATTTATTTCTTAACCTATTCCAATAAACTAAGGTGAAGTAACCCACATCTTTTCCTGTCTGGTTCCTTAATTTTCAGAAGACCTTAACGTAGATTCTAATAAAGTTCATTGCCAGTTTTCTGACTTATTTCTTCTTTAACCAGCAATTGGACACTCAGTATACCAAGTGATAAGAACAACTCAGAACCTCCCCTTGAAAAGGGGATATAACCAGTGCACTATAAAAAGAAAAATCTATGTGGAAAACTGAAACAAGAAGCTCAGGAAAGCAGACATGTAATTCTGGAGAGAGAATGGTGAAGCCAAGTGTTCAGGGGAAATTCACCAGTGAGTTAAAAGTAGTACCTTGTGAACTGTGTCAGATATCAACAGATGACTGATAGTAAAGAAAGTGATTCGAGTAAACAGACTGAAATCAACAAACGGAAGGAAATTGGAAAAGACAGGACATTTCAGAAGGATATACATGCACTTTGGTTTAAGAATAGACAACCAAAGTTGAACTATGGAAAGTCTAATTTCTTTAGTTCCTCTGTAAAATCAGTGAACTGGGAAAGGAGAGATGAATAGGTTGTCACTATGGTGGCGCTCACTATATAAGGTGGAGGCAGACATAAATACATAATTCCAAGACAGAGGAGTTTCTTTGTTGTTGTTTATTTTTTTAACTTTATTGTTGACACTATTACAGATTCCCCATCCCTGCCCCTTTGCCCACCTACACCTGGACCCCGCTACTCCTTCCCTCTGGCCATCACCACACTGTTGCCTGTGTCTGTAGGTTATGCATATATGTTCTTTGGCTAATCCCTTCATCTTCTTTCATCTAGTCGCCCCCTCCCCACTCCTCTCTGACAGCTGTCAGTCTCCTCCATGTATCCAGGCCTCTGTTGTTGTTTTGTGTGTTACCACTAGTAACAGCATCCTTTTGGTGCTTGGGGCCCTTTGGAGTTCAGAGAAAACGTAAAGGACCTGGGGATTGGTCTGAATTGCAGTATTAGGCCCAAAATCCAAAACAATGACAACACCCAATGCTGTCAAGGATGTGGAGTAAAACTCTCGTTCATTGAAAGATGGGACATGCCACTTTGAAAGGTAGTTTGGCAGTTTCTTACAAAACTAAACACACTTTTACTATACAATCCAGCAATTGCAGTCCTTGGTGTTTACCCAAGTGAGCTGAAAACTGTCCACACAAAACCTGCACGCCAGTATTTATAGCAACTTTATTCAGAATTACCAAAACTTAGAAGAAACCAAGATGCCCTGCAGTAAGTGAATGGATAAATAAGCTGTGATACTTTCAGACAATGGAATATGTATTCAGTACTAAAGAGAAATGAGTTGTCGGGTCATGAAAAGACAGGAAGGAACCATAAATGCATATTACTAAGTGAAAGGAGCCAATGTAAAAAGGTTACATTCTGTATGATTCCATCTATAGGACATTCTGGAAAGGGCAAAACTATGGAGGCAGTACAAAGATCAGGAGACCTTGCACATATTCAGTGCTACACACTCCCACCTCAGATCCCTAGCCTTCATCTCAGGATCTTCTGAGGTCACTCTTCATTCATTCACTGTTTTTCTGTGGCTTGATTCCCAACATCACCTCCAGACTTGGAACCTAATGTGATTGCCTGCACTTTTAAATCACTCTGTATTGAATGCAAAAAAAATGCATTAAAATTGGGAGCAGATATGAAAAGAGAGATTAAATGGTTATTACAATTGGCCAGGTGAGAGGTGGTTTGGACCAAAGTGAGGGAACAAAGTGTGTAGATCAGAGAATTATTTGGCAGCTATAATTTATAATAGTTGGTTATTCGTCGGATGTGGTGGGAATGAGGGTGATGCCCAGGTTTCAGCCTACAGTGACATGAGAAACTGAGTGATGGTAATGTCACTCTGTGAAGTGTCCCGGTGCACGGATTCCTACACATTGAAAGGAAATTAACTAGAAGAAATATTTTAATATCGCTATTCGCCCTTTCTCTATAATAGAAATGTCAACCAAATTCACAATCCACAATGACAGATCAAAACACACACATGCAATTGGTGCCAGTGAGAGCTTTATATATAGATAAACTTGCTTAATTAGACCTGCTTTCTGATTTAGCTAAACTTTTTCCAGCCCAGTGAAGCACCCCAACTTCTCTTTCAGGTAATTGTCAGCAACACAGCAGTAAATATCAACATGAAGCAGATTATTATTGTAGATCAAGGACTTTTGTGAGGATCAAATGAGATGAGGCACAGGAAAACACTTCACAGACATTTGGTTAAAGTGTAAAATGTTTCCACCTGGCTGTAAAGCAAATCGTGTTCCTGGGCTGAAGAAATTGCAAGGAAGCTAGTCGCTAGGGAGAAGAAGCCAGGCGTTGCTATGTGACATCATTACCAGGTGCCCACAGCCACCGTTTCCTGACTGAGCTGGGCTGTGGGCCACATTTTGCACCATGGGGTCTTGGAAGCATTGGCTGCGATTAAGTATCACTCCAGGGTGGTGACAGGGCCTGTGTTCCACTTAGGGGAAGCCGAGTGTTGGCTTGTCAGCACCAGGTCTGCGGTGATGTTTCTTTTTAGATGGCCTGTGCGCGTCATGGCAGTTCCTGCACTGAGTGTCTGCCCCCTGATGGTCAGTGTGCATCATAGCTACCGGTCAGATGGTCAGATGGACACTTAGGCTTTTATATATATAGATATATATCCTATATAATAAAAGCCTAATATGCTAAGTGTCTAGTCATCCAGTGATCAGTTGACTGTTCAACCAATCAAAGCATAATATGCTAATGATATGCTAAGGCCACTCAACTGCCCGCTATGACGTGCACTGACCACCAAGGGGAAGATAGTCGACCAATCGACCAGTCGCTATGACATGCACTGGCCCCAATTTTGCACCGATGGGGTCCCTCTGCCTGGTCTGCACCCTCTCACAATCTAGGACCCCTCGGGGGATGTCAAAGAGCCAGTTTCAACCCGATCCCACAGGCCACTCCCCTTGGGAGGGTGCCAGCCACAGGGCTCATGGCTGGGGAGAGCTGCTGCGGACTGATTAGGAGCGAGCCCACGGCAGGAACAGTGGTTCCAGGATGAGCGGGAGCAGCAGGTAGGAGCTGCAGGTGGCATTGGACTAAGGGTTTCAGTCGGCGCTGGACTTCAGGTTTCGGCCCTATCCCCGCAGGCCACCCAGAGGGGCCCCACCCATGCACAAATTTGTGCACCGGGCCTCTAGTATCTATAATAATAAAAGGGTAATATACTAATTAGACAAAGCCGGGGCCAGAGGGAAGACCGGGTCCCGGGTGCCTGCCAGCGACCTGAGCAAAGCCCAGGTCCCGGGTGCCAGAGGGAAGCCAGTGCCGGCAGCCAGGGGAAGGAAGGCCTACTCTTGCATGAATTTTGTGCATCGGGCCTCTAGTATATATATCGCCCACAACTGCCTTCTGCTGCCAGCCATCTTGTGGCTGTGCGCGCCGCCATCTTTGAGGGCGTGGCAGTCAATTAGCATATTCCCTCCTTATTGGCTGTGAGCATCGCCATCTTTGAGGGTAGGGCATTCAATTAGCATATTCCCTCCTTATTGGCTGAGGGTGCTGCCATCTTTGAGGGTAGGGCATTCAATTAGCATATTCCCTCCTTATTGGCTGTGAGCATTTGTGATGGCATGAGGGTCAATTAGCATATTCCCTCTTTATTAGATAGGCTAGAAGTGTGTGTGTGTGTGTGTGTGTGTGTATCCTTGTCTTGCCTCATAATCACAATTCCAGCTGCTGATTTAAGCACCCTGAATGAATTCTGGGAGCCATGGATTGAACCAGGGTACAGTTTTGTTTTGTTTTGTAAATATATTTTTATTGATTTCGGAGAGGAAGGGAAAGTAAGAGAGAGATAGAAACATCAATGATGAGAGAGAATCACTGATCGGCTGGCTCCTGCACACGCCCTACTGTGGACAGAGTCCGCAACCTGGGTATGTGCCCTTGGCTGGAATCAAACCCGGGACCCTTGAGTCCACAGGCCAACACTCTATCTACAGAGCCAAACCGGCCAGGGCTACAGTTTTAATAGTTATGGTACACAGAGTTGACAAGTGAATGCTCAGTGAGATCCTGACAATACACAAAGCTGGCAGCAGGATACTACATTTGATGTATATAGTATCACCACTGAAATTATAAGTAAATCTTCCTTTATTTAAGTGACTGTAGAATGATGCTGATTCTACTTCCTTCAATATAGTCACCCAAGGTCATCTATTCTGCCTTCCCAGATTCCACTAACCTTACTGTCACTTCATGCCCCAATTCACTCTTTCCCCTCCTCTAGCCCACTCTCTGTTGGAAAAGAGACTGCGTCTTCTCTATGTCTGGGAATATGGTGTGATCCAGGGTGAGGTAGGTCTTTGAGGCAGATACGATGCCCTGAGAAATACAAGCTTTTTTTCATTAAACAGTGACCTAAGATAAGGGTCTCCTTTTCTTCTCTCAAAAAGCCAGCACAATAAACCTGAATGTGCAATCAGAACAAAGCCACAACCATGAATGCTGGTTAAGCAATGCAATAGAAGTGATTCTATATGGGACCACAGTGTTTTTCTCCAGGTGCCGATGTGTGATCTTGTTTAGTTGAAATATAAATTTTAGAAGAAGCAGTCCTCAATTTTGTCCCAAAGCATTTCTACTTTTATCAGTGTGAGTGCTGTGTTCCCTCACTACCCTCAACTAGCAATTTACTTTAACTCCTAGTCCAAATTTCAAAAGGAACCACCTTGATAGTCTCAGCTGAGTAACACTTTCTACATCTGGCCACTATTAGGACAGCCTTTGGGTAAGCTGCATTGATTCAGGTGCCCACCCTTGTGCAGGGTATAGCCTAATGCTGCCTCCCAGAGGAGAGGGCTATGAACAGGGCGGTTACAGCAGCAAGGGAACTATAAAGATGACAGGCACTGTACTAGCATGCACACTCTCGAGAATCCCCTATTTCCTGACATATACCAGCATTCACCCTGTGACCCAAGACATAAACCTAAGAGGAACACTTAAGTCCTTTCTCTCACATCCTCTACTTTCAGGTAATCAACAAATTTGGTTGATTCTATCTTCTAATTAGGTAGGGATGATTACCAGAGGGGAGGAAGTTGTAGGAGTGGGTGAAAAAAGTGAAGGGGAACATAGGTATGGTGTCAACTGGGTACTAGATTTATTGGGATGATCACGCCATAAGTTATATAAATGTCTAATCACTACGTTGTATACCTGAAACTAATATACTATTGTATGTCAGCTATAATTGAAAAAAATTTTAATTACTTGAAACGTAATCCTATATAATAAACCCTAATATGCAAATCAACCAAACGGTGGAACGACTGGTTGCTATGATGCACACTGACCACCAAGGGGCAGATGCTCAATTGAGGAGCTACCCCCCTGGTGGTCAGTGCGCTCCCACAGGGGTAGTGCCGCTCATCCAGAAACCGGGCTCACAGCTGGTGAGTCCAACAGTGGTGGTGGGAGCCTTTCCTGCCTCTGCAGCAGCACTAAGGATGTCCAACTGCCAGCTTAGGCCCGCTCCCCAAGCCGTCAGTCAGACATCCCCCAAGGGCTCCTGGACTGTGAGAGGGCACAGGCCGGGCTGAGCCCGAATCTCGTGCACTGGACCTCTAGTATTGTAATAAGTTTGCATGGTAACAGATAATTACTAGAATTAGTGGGGTGATCACATTATAAAGTATAAAACTGTTGGTTACTATATTGTATAACTGAAATTAATATGACTAATATATTGTGCACCAACTATACTTAAGTTTAAAAATATCACAATGAAGAAATAAAAATAAAAAATCATAAAACAAAAATAAATTCCAACCTTACCTCCATGTATCTTCCAAAACTGCCTGCAAACAGGCATGCATCATATATTACCAGATAACTGCAACAACCTACCAACTGTTCTGTTTGCCTCCAGACTTCTCTTCTCTTACAAATATTGTTCACTAGCTTATCCATGTTTTCTAATAGTATCAATTGGTTATTTTTTGAAAGTTTCAAAAGTACAAAACTAGTAATAAATATCAATATATTCCCAAGAGCCACTGAGTAATCGAGGCTAAATTCAAACATATCTATGAACAAAACATGTCATTATGAAGTTGCTTTAATCATGGCCTGTCTTAAATATTTGGTTATCTCTAAAACCAATTGTTGAAGTGGATCTTAATTGTTGTCACTATCATTATCCTGGTCTGTACTAATTTGTACCTCCATGCTAAAAAAAAATTGTCCAGTACACAATTTGTCATGTCTTAGATATGAGGTCATAGGAAACATAAGCCCACTAAAACTCACTTCAGAAAAGGAGGACCTATTATCAGAAATGTTAACAATCGCATAAGGCCTTAGGGACTAGAACAGGGGTGGGCAAACTTTTTGATTCGAGGGCCACAATGGGTTCTTAAACTGGACCGGAGGGCCGGAACAAAAGCATGGATGGAGTGTTTGTGTGAACTAATATAAATTCAAAGTAAACATCATTACATAAAAGGGTACGGTCTTTTTTTTTTTTAGTTTTATTCATTTCAAACGGGCCAGATCCGGCCCTCGGGCCGTAGTTTGCCCACGGCTGGACTAGAACCAATAGAACCAAAAACTGGAAATCTCTCTCTCTGTCCTTCCTTCCCATCCTTCCTCCCTCCCTCCTGCTTTTCTTATTCAGAAGTGTACCAGGACCCAACTTGGGCATCCACGGAAATAGGTTCACCCTCTACATATACATCTGTTACCTACCCTGGCCCAAGATAGCAGGGTTATCAGACCCTCTCCTCTCTTGCCAGAGCCCAAAGAAATAGGCTCCCTGAGAAGAGCTATTGGCAAATTTTCTAAGAAGGGATGAGGGAAATGATTAATATCTCTGGCACCTTTAGTGAACATTTTTCCAAAACCCCCCAGAGAGATGAGTGGCCCCAATTGTTGCTATGTAGTAGAAAATTACCTAGGACATTCTGGCAATTTTAAAATGTTCTCTAAGATTTTTTAAAATGCTCTAAGACAGATCCAATAAAAAAAATAAGGTACCTATAATACTGCCTGAACTAAAAGGGCACATAATAAAAATATAGGATTTTGATTTATTTTGTATATAAAAATAAGGCGGACAAATAAACTTATATCTGACAATACCAACCACATCCACTTCTCCTGTGAGTTTGGAGGATAATAGGGGAAAAGTCAAAGTAAAGATTAGATCCACCTAAAGTAAAATTCAAGGCTTAATTTTCTGTTCAGTTCATTATACCTCTCTCTCCCAACACAGGAGACACTTCACTGGGTGATCTGACACTAACTAAGCCAAAATGAATTCTTGTATCTAACTTATCAATGGACTCATATAGAATAGAAGACACATACAAATTAAAGACAATGGGCAAGCTTGACCTGCATGACTCAGTGGTTGACTATAGACTTATAAACCAGGAGGTTCCGGTTTGATTCCCAGTCAGGGCATATGCCCAGGTTGCGGTTCAATCCCCAGTACAGTGGGGCCTTGACTTACGAGTGTCCCAACTAACGAGTTTTTCGAGATACGAGCCGTCTCTCGGCCAATTTTTTGCTTTGAGTTGCGAGCTAAAATTCGGGTTACGAGCCAGCTTCAGATACCCCACCGCTAGTTGGCACAGCAAACGTCACAGTGAACGCCACAACATCAGCCCAGCATCACGTGTCTCACTCGTTCACAATTGATTTGACATACGAGTAATTTGAGTTACGAGCTCCGTCACGGAACGAATTAAACTCGTAAGTCAAGGCCCCACTGTATAGGGCATGCCGAAAGCAGCCAATCAATAATTCTCTCTCATCATTGATGTTTCTCTCTTCTCTCCTCCCTTCTTCTCTAAAATCAATAAAAACATTTTTTAAATAAATAAGACAATCTTCATGTTGTGAAACAGTTATCCATTAGCTTCCTTGGTACTGAAATCATCAACAAAAAATATTGAAAATGTTGCAATCTAGACCAGTCGTTGTTTCCTATACACTTCTCCAGAATTCTCAAAAGCCTCAACTACTAAAAGGAAGGTCCTTGTAGGCTCTGAAAACGTTAACATATCCATCTAAATATTTGTCTTCCCGCCCTTCCAGTGAAACAAGATGCTGAGCTGCACATGGAGGAACAGGCCCGTTGATTTCTTTATCCCAGATGAGTAAATGTTAACTGCACAAAAGTTTCCTATGACCTATACTTGAACCAAGCAACTTCACAACAAAATGTTCTGTTCTGTTCATCTGGAGAGTTTTCCTACCATCAGGACCTTCTGAAACTGTATTTAGATCATGAGGAGCTTCTTAAATATGTCTTCCTTATTTATAAGGCTTAAAATTTCACACTATTTTAAATTTATTTTTAATTTCAGCTTCATCGGGGTATAATTGACTTACAAAACTCTAAGTTATTTAAAGTGTACATCATGGTGATTTGATATACGGTATATATTGTGAAAAGATGCCCCCACCTAGTTAATTAACACAACCATCACCTCATATATGTATTTATCTTTCTGTCTCTTTTTTTGGGGGGAGGGGACATTTAAGTTCTACCCTCCTAGTAAATGTCAATTATACAATACAGTGTTATCAACTATAATCACCATATTTTACATTAGATGCTCAGACCTTATTCATCTTATAGCAGAAAGTTTGTAAATTCCACACATTGAAACAGAACATACAATGTTTTCAAAGATGGTAAGAGTAATATATGTCTAAAACTTGTGTCAACTGGATGTTCTAATTGCTACTTAAAAAAGAAATGAAGCATGTACATTGATTTTCAAATGATGCAATGAAATTATCACTAGCTGTCATTACTGCCCATTAGATCTGCCCCAAAAAAACTTATGAAAATGTGCAAATATCTTGCCTTCCTCTAATGAAACCTTAGCTGTTAGAAAAACCCTCGGTACTCATTCCTACACAAAGAACACTGGGACATTCAGATCTGCTTAGACATAAGAAACGTCGTTAAAAAGAGGAGTAACACCTGAAATGCTGCGAAAATGGAGGGGCTAACTTCTTCCTCTACCAACATGTTCACTTCATCTCTACTACACCCACCGTATACTATAATGACTGGAACGTAATAACTATTCATTTATGTTTGACGTGTTCAAAAAAGTGAGTTAATACGTTAATAAATAAATCCAGGGAAACGCGTAGGACTTTATTATGTGGAGAATCAAGTTTACAGAAAGAAGTAAAAATCTCTTGCCCCAGCCTATTGTATTAGGTGGCATTTTTGATTTTAGAAAGAGGGGAGACCAGTGGAACAAGTACTTGATTTATAGTTGGATTGTGAGAAGTGTGATGGTAGGTAAAACGGAATAGTCCAGCTTCTGATCAGACTGCAATAAAGATAGAAGTAACTCTTGCTCTCTCTGGTATTTTTTGTTTTCGGCTTCATTAATACAACAAAATTTCCTATATAGACATGATTGTTCTTGTATTTCTCCCACTTCGCATTTCTTCCTGCAGTAGCCTGCTATATTACCAAAGCATTTTTTGGGTCGTGCAGCATCTGTACACAGGAAACAACATTAAACCCAGATTAGTTCCTGAGGTAGAGTGGAAGAGGTATGTGGTTCCCCACTAGCTATGGCCTCCCGTGGTCCCAAAGTGAACCTCATACTGATACAAGAAAACTCAGAGCCTCCTCCTTGAAAATCATCCCAAATTAAGGACATCCAAAACTCAAGTTCCAAGCCAATACTCAATTGTCTCTGAGAACATTAGAACTTATGTGACAAAAGAGAAGAGAGAACTCAATTGATGGCTATTGAGTGAGGCTAGTCCCACCCCTAGGCCCTTGGCAAATCTGACTTTGTCTTCCTAAGTCAGAGCCTACCCTGGTCCAGTGTCTCCAGAGAATACCAGCTTGTCACCATGGCACAATTCAGAGCCATATTAACTTTTCAAAGAGTATCAAACACAGGACTTTTTAAGTTAACAATATAATTGGGTGTCATACTCACTGACATGGGCAGTAGAAATCTCCCTCTGCCAAGACCACATGGGTCTCAGCAATAAATGCCATTGAAAATGCCTTCCCTTAGTCAGCTTCTACGACCTCTTTCTCTCTTCTCTCTCCTCTCTCTCTCTCTCTCTCTCTCTCTCTCTCTTTCTCTCTCTCTCTCTCTCATAAATGTGTTGCCCAGCATTCAACTCAATTACATGTATACTAGAGATCCAAACTGGCACCCATTCAGAGTACTGCATTGAGGTCCTAGGTCTCCTGCTTCCAGATCTTTATTTGCCCCTGTACACAACTTCGGACAAACCCATGGAATAAAGGTGGAGAACAAAGACACAGTTCTCCTTATCCTAAATTCCAGAACCAGGGAGCATCTCTGAATGTATAAAAAGTATTTTTAGGGCCACAAAAAGACCATATGCCTTCCCACAGCTGCAAGGGAGAACTTGGTGCTTCACATTTGTAAGATCATAAAATAACGTTTTTATGAAATTGAGTCATTCTACTCATTTAACAGGTGAGAAAACTAGGTTCAAAGTGAATATTAACTCAATAAATACAATAGTCAATGATGAAGACATATTTTAACCTCATATCTACATGACTCCAAAGCTTGTACTGTTCTCATTGCTGTTGTAGTAGAGGCCAAACATGGATTTGAATTTAAAAAGAGATAGCCAGGTTCCTGGGTAAAAATATGATAAAAGTAATTCTAGATGATGAACTCATTCCCACCTCTGGAGAGAACTTCTGAGAGTATGGCCCTGATCTCTTGTTACCTTGCGAGATGCTCTCTTCTAAGACGCAGACTCAAGTTAGGCACTCAGAACAGTGGGTACTTTTAATTAATTGGCAAGATACCAGTAATTTCAAAGGCCCTGACTCCACTCTTATGGATAGGAATATGCCCTAGGATTGCATGGTACATTTGGACAAGTTACCTGTGGGCACCTCAAAGAGCAGAATAATGAGAATCAGAAACAGCTTCATGATTACAGACTTCCCAAGAGAAATAGGCAGCAGGATCTTTTTGTCCAGTGATCTCAGGGTCTTTCAAGATGAGCCAGAGTTTTGGGTGCTATCAGCCTTCTGAGCTCTCGTTTTAACCCACACGGATTAACAGGAAATCCAAGTCCACCCCCACCTACATTCCCAAATATGGAGTTCTCAGTCACAGAACGTTCCATCACATGACACCCACTTCTCCTTCCTCAGGATGTGAGCTCCCAGAGAGCAGGAGTAATGATTGCTTCACCTGCGCCATCAGTCCATTTGGGTCAACGCTGGTTGGTCCTATGTCTGGTTCGTGTGGGACATTCCCACTTTATTCCTATTGTTCCAATGTCCCATCTAGCTAATGCCCCCTTTCACTTGCAAAAGTAACCCAGTTTAGGAAATTAATAAAATCATTAGCTAATCAAGGTAGATCACAAGCACATACAGTAATCATTTATAATGTATGAAACTTGCAGAAAATCATCTAGGAGTAAGGTTGCTTTTAGCTTTGGCGAGATAAATTAATATGACTTCAGAATTTCCCCATAAAGTTCTGCCTGTTCAGTACAACTCAATTCTACAACTGAAGCCTTTTAGAAGACCACATCTCTTTAGCACAGTGTTCAAGTCATGAACTGGTGGTCCCTGCTCACCTCTCCCAGAGCATTTTATGGAACCACTTATGTTTCTGCCAAATTAGTGTGTGTGCCCCTATTCAACTTGCAACTTACATAACCTGTTTCTTTGCACATTTAAATCCCTCTTCACATATTATGTTATGTTCACCCATCCCATCCACCTAACTGGCCCTGTTGAGCTTCTAATTTTCCTTCAAAACCAAGTGTAATCACCTCCATACCTGTGAAAGATTCCCTGCAAAGTCTCTTCTTTGTGCTACCACTGTATCTTGTATTTTTGTTGGTGGTCACACCATGTCATGTTCCAATTATTTGTTTATCCTATCTAATAATAGACAAACATGGTAATTAACCATACCTCTGCTATGCTTCCCATTGGCTAATCAGCAGGATATGCAAATTAACTGCCAACAAAGATGGCAGCCGGCAGCCATGCAGCTGAAGCGAGCATGAGGATTGCTTGCTCCAGTGATGGAGGAAGCCAAGGTTCCCCGCCTGCCGTGGCCCAGCTCTGAGCTCCGGAAGCAACAATGTTTCAATTATAGAAGCTAAACAAACCCAGATACCTGCTTTGAGCCAGCAACGGCCTCAGAGCTGGAGCTGGGCCTCAGCTCCAGTGACAGCTATAGAAGGTAAATAAATCCCAGAATAAAAAATAAATAAATAAATAAAAGAGGCTAGGAGCTTCAGTCAGCCGCCAGCCTGAAAAAGGCCCTCAGCCCCTCACCCAGACTGGCCAGGCACCCCAGTGGGGACCCCCACCCTGAAGGGGGTGTGACCAGCTGCAAACAGCCATCAGCCCCTCACCCAGGCTGGCCAGGCACCCAAGCGGGACCCCCACCCTGATCCGGGACACCCTTCAGAGCAAACCAGCCGGCCCCCACCCGTGCACCAGGCCTCTATCTTATATAGTAAAAGGGTAATATGCAAACTGACCCTAACAGCAGAAAGACTGGGAATGACTGGTCACTATGACACACACTGACCACCAGGGGGCAGATGCTCAATGCAGGAGCTGCCCTCTGGTGGTCAGTGCACTCTCACCGGGGGGAGCTCTGCTCAGCCACAAGCCAGGCTGACAGCTGCCAGTACAGCAGTGGTGGTGGGAACCTCTCCTGCCTCCTCAGCAGCGCTAAGGATGTCTGACTGCAGCTTAGGTCTGCTCCCCGCTGGCAAGTGGACATCCCCCGAGGGCTGCCGGGCTGCCAGAGGGATGTCTGATTGCCATCTTAGGCCCAATCCCCCAGGGAGCAGGCCTAAGCCAGCAAGTGGTCACCCCCGAGGGGTCCCAGACTGCGAAAGGGCACAGGCCGGGCTGAGGGACCTTCCCTCCCCACCCAAGTGCACAAATTTTTGTGCACAGGGCCTCTAGTTTGTAATAATCAATGAGCCCCTCCAGGCAGGCCACTGGTTTTGTTCAATTTGGAGTTCTTCAGGCACAACAGAAAACTCCTTAGTACATAATTACAAAATGAATGATTGCAAATTACTGAACAAATTATTGCTAAAGTACCCCAAGACAGTAATAAAGTCATTTAAAACATAGCCTAAAGAATTCTATTTACTGCATTTTACAATTTCTAGACACCAGAACCTTAAATTTATAGTAATTAGGGCCCATCCAAATATCTTTCTGTGACAGTACCTGGAGGAAAATAGAATCTGTGGAGGCTGTATAAATATTTGTTGATGATTAAACTCATATCACAACATAGAGTTAGGGTTAGGGTTAGGATTAGGAATGAGTATTGTGCATAAACTATTGTGTTTCCCAGTAACCAGACTGAATTAAGTTTGTCAAGGAGAAGGGAATGTGAAATGCTGCCGATATGCCAAGATGAGGAATGAGAACTGACCAGTGGCCCCACCAGATATGCACTAGCCCCACCAGTATCCTACCTGGTTACAGCTCATTTCTCAGCTCCATGACTTCTTCATGTATGACCACTAGATGACAAATGTATTATATATTTTTATGTTTATATTACTTACTTAAATCCTCATGAGAGCACTATGAAGTAGAAGTTAATACCACTCTTTTTCAAATTGGAAAACCACAATTTAAGGAACTGGTCATGTGCCCAATGCAAAGAATGAGCTAGGATCACCCTGGCCAGTGTGGCTCAACTGGTTGAGAGTCGTCCCATGCATCAAAAGGTCACAGGTTCAATTCCCAGTCAGGGCACATGCCCAGGTTTGGGGCTCTATCCCTAGTAGGGGACAGCTGATGATGTTTCTCTCTCATATTGATGTTTCTCTCTCTCTCTCTCCCTTCCTCTCTAAAATCAATAAAAACATATACAAAATTTTTAAAGAATAAGCTAGGATCAACAGAGATCTACATGAACCTAAAAGTAAAGGCCTTAGCCATTGTTCTAATCTGCCTCTCTGGCTGCGTTCTTTGGGTCAATCGTTGGGAGACTGAAGACAAAATAATCAAATACATAATATTGTTTTGTTCACAAAATTTATTGGTCATGAACTTGGCTGGACATCTTCCCCCCTACCCATCTGCTTACAACCTACTCACCACTCAGAGAGCAACCTATATTGCGAGAGCAGCCTATATTGAGAGAATTCGTATTTCTGATTTCCACAGATGGCATTATTACATCCTGGAAGCAATATTGCCGGCCTACTTCAATAGATTCCTAAGTGTGATTGTTTATCTGTTTATCTGTGTCAACTCAGAGAGTCTTTATGCAATCCTGATCAGGTAAAGTAAGCACACCATGTTCTCATATTCAAAGCTCTCTAAGTAATAGATTTCCCCTGAGTAGGCTGGAATGGATAATAAAATGTTGCTTTTTAGCCATGGTCAGTTAAAAAAAAAATCACCCATGAACATTTGTTACTACACCTCCCACTATGGTCCATAATAGTACAAACTGTTTTTAATGGCTTACTTATAAATGAATTTTAAATGTTTCATTTCTTAGAAATATTGTCTGAATTCTACTTAAGATGTTATCTTTCCAGACTGTTGGACAGACTGAATCTAAGCAAGAGATAGGATTACTAATTCCCTTTTACAAAGACTGGGGAATCAAGGCAAGATTCTTTTATTGTTCTTTGTTTAGGGAATGAGAAAAAATTGAATTAACATTTCATGCTAGAAAAAATCAGACACACAGATAAACAAAAATAAGAAAATAGAAGCCACCCATAATCTCTTTTCTCTCTGGTAACATTTTGGTGTTTAGCCTTCTGAATATTTTGCTCCCAAAGTAATTTAACTTGACAATCGGGTAAGAGGTAAGATAAAGCAAAAAGAGCTTGCTTGCTTTTCATACACTCAGTTTATTTTTTTGTTTATTTTTTTTTTGGTTTATTTTCTTTTTTTTTTTTATTCTTTTTAAAAAAATATTATAAGTATTACAAAGGGTATTACATATGTGTCCTTCCCCCCCGCCCCGCCGCCCCGC
>NW_005367210.1:54207-60830 GCF_000412655.1 Myotis brandtii
GGAAAAAAAAAAGAAAAACAATGTTTTCTTAGTTAAAAGGTGAAAAAGTAATTAATTAAAAAAAAATAAAATAAAAATGTGCAGTAATGCAGGTGCTTCAGATCTTCTACTCTTCTTTTTGGCACGCCCGGAATTCAGGAGAATGTTGAATTTCCCTCTGATACACTGTTCCTCCGTGTTGTAAGCCACAGTCCTGATTTTAAGGCAGGCCGTATTGGTTCCCCTTACTGCTGTATTTGTATGTACAGAAGAGTCAGTTCGTGGCTCTGCCTCTGGGTGGCAGTGTGTCTGGATTGACCTCCAAGGCTTTAAGTCCTCTCTGACCAGGAGTTCTCTATTGTACCTGAACCAGCTCCGCCCAGATCTGTTTCACCAGTCGCCACTCTCAGCTCTGTTTTCCAGGCTCCCCAAAAACAATCTTCCCCTACAAGCTCCGCTAGCGACCCCAATTGGGCAATCACATGCACCGGGATCAACAATCAAACTCACAGATTTAAGAGGAAGTGTGTAAACAAGAGCCTGGGAGGCTGTGGGAACTCGCAGGGCTCCACCTTCCAGAACACCATACACTCAGTTTAAAATAAATTCTGTTAGTTAACAAACATGCCCTGAGCACACACACACTCATACATACACAAAGTCTACCCGCATCCCTCCAATTCAAGAAATAGACCTATTGGCAAACAGACATGTACCAATCCAGAGGAGCCCAGTATCAGCTGCCTTTATTGATCTACCTTTGGTATGCCTAAATATACTGGGTACCCCCAAAAAAGGTATACACACTTTAACAGCTGATAGCTCAATTTTGAAAATGAAATGTATTTTAATAAACACTGCCTTTATAATTATTCAAAGTGTATATATACATTTTTTGAGAATCTATAATAATAAAAGCGTAATATGCAAATCAACCGAACGGCCGAACAGTGGAACGGCCGAACAGTGGAACGACCTTCCGGATGAGCTTCCCAACAAAGCCAGGACTGCGAGAGCCGAGGCAGCAGGGGCTGTGAAGACCTACTCTTGCACAAATTTTGTGCATCAGGCCTCTAGTATGTGTGTGTGAGTGTGTGTGTGTGTGTATATATCTCACCAGATAGTTTTAGGAAAATAAACACTATAAAAGAGAACTTAAATGAACAATAAATGACCTCAAAGGAAATAAGCTAATACTGATGACAAAAGAGAATTATTAAATTTTATAAAAGTGACAGATTTAACTATATAAAATGCACAACATCCTCATAACAAAATTCATTCAGGATAAGGTGCAAGCAGTATACGATTAAAAAGACAATCAGCCCTGACCGGTTTGGCTTAGTGGATAGAGCGTCGGCCTGCGGACTGAAGGATCCCAGGTTTGATTCCGGTCAAGGGCATGTACCTTGGTTGCGGGCACATCCCAAGTAGGGGATGTGTAGGAGGCAGCTGAATCGATGTCTCTCTCTCATCGATGTTTCTAACTCTCTTTCCCTCTCCTTCTCCCTTCCTCTCTGTAAAAAATCAATAAAACATATATTTCAAAAAAAAAATTTTTTTTAAAAGACAATCAGAGTAGAATAAAATTCGTAATGCATTATATACCATAAAATAATTTACATCCATGATATATAAAGAATGTTTACAAATCAATAAGAAAATGAAAGATGACCTTGTAGAAAATAAGTAAATGATATCATAATAACAAACATGTAAGCACCTCTTTCAAAAGGTTAATATGAATTCAGAAATATAATGTTGCCTTTGAAAGAATCTGCTTTTAATCCAATTAGGGTTGCAATTCGATATATATCACTATTCCTTCTCAATCTATTGCATTACAGAAACCCAAATATATTAGAAATATGTCTTACATTTTAGGAAACACACATTTGAACCTCTATTTTGTTTTAATATATTTTTAAAGAGAGGAAGGAAGAGGGAGAGAGAGATTGAAACATCAATAATGAGAGAGAGAGAAAATCATTGATCAGCTGCCTCCTGCATGCCTCCCACTGGGGATCGAGCCAGCAACCCAGGCATGTGCCCCTGACCAGAATCGAGCCTGGGACCCTTCAGTCCCCAGGTCGATGCTCTATCCATTGAGCCAAACCAGCTAGGGCTGAAATTCTATTTTTGTGTTTGGACAATAATTTTAAAATACCACACAAAAACATAAAATGCCTATCTAGATTGTGAATTAGCGTGGGCTCATAAATTGTATTTGCTTAAACAGTAAAGATGTAAGTGAATTAGCTTTAAGTATGCCATTTGACTATTGCTCTCCTTTTTTCTCCAGAGCTATTAAAAGATTAAAGTATTTGGAATAAACAATCTCATAGTTTTGTCTCTCTGCTGCAGTGTGTTTCAGACCATTTTACTAAAAAGTCAAAATGAATCCAACACTGTATTTCTTTTTATCATTTTTTAATAGTTAAACAATACCATGAGAGATGGATCTAAAATAGAAGATGGATCTAAAGTAGAATGTTTGGCCTCAATACAGGACAAAATGCGAATTTTCTCCAGAGGTCAGCAGTACACAAGATAAAAGAGAAAGAGCATATGTTAGTAATGAGAAATAAATGGTTAATTCATAATTAATGAATCTGGTTTCAGCAGATTGGCCTTATCAGTGGTTGGAAGAGGTCTCCAGAAATAATTAAAGATTGAAAACTTAAAGTGATTTTTTTAAAAGTTAAGCTCAAAGCATCTTAGGCGACTCAGATTGACTGTTTCTGGTATGACTTACGAGAAAATCATGTGCGGGTCCATGATGGGTGGGCTGTGCTCAGGGCTAGATGGGCAAAATATCCTTGTATTTTGGACTCCAGTTAAAGATAACTATGAAGGAACCCCACTGTCAATCAGCAAATGATATGCCAGATGCCTTCATGTTTCAGCCTCTACATAGTTAAACCCAAGTTGATCTCAGCTAAATATTTTTCTCCTCCCTCAACAATAAAAAATATACAACAGTAACAACAAATATGTTATATGTACAATGTTGAGCCAGTTCTAAAGGTAGAAAAAAATTAAGTGTGCTAATAATATTTATGGTAGGCAGAATAATGGGCTCCCTAAAGGTGTCCACATTCTAATCCCCAGAGCCTCTTAATATGTTATATTACATGACAAGGGAGAATCAAGGTTGTAGATGGAATTAAAGTTGCTAATCAGATGACCTTAAAATAAGGAGATTATTTTGGATTATCCGGGTGGACCCAATGTAACAACATGGATCATTTTAATGGGTAGGAGAGTCATTGTCAGAGAAAGATGTGACAGTGGTACATGGCTAGCTTTAAAGATGGGGGAAAGGGCCATGAACCAAAGAATTCACTCCTCTAGAAGCTGGGAAAGACAAGGCAAGATTTTCCCTCACATCTCCAAAGGGAACGCAGCCACGCTGACACCTTTTTAGCCCAATGAGGTCATTTCAGATTTATAAACTTCAGAACTGTAAGGTGGTAAATTTGTGTTGTTTTAAGCCACTAAATTTGTTGTAATTTGTAATAGCAGCAATAAGAAACTAGTACAGTATTCAGCCTCATGTCAAGATGTCAGCATCTTGGTGAATTTTGTAATCAAAGAAAACAGGATAATTTCAAGAGAAACATCAAAAGTGCTTTATCCAAAGTAATGTCCATCGCTAGCTACACATTTCCCCATCTTTCAGGTAATTTGTGGATACCGTCCCAATAGAACTTTTCTTATTTTGAGGCAAACCATTCAGAGATCCAATTTTCTACTTCTTCGTATGTTTGGAAGTGCTGCTCAGAAAGTGCATGTGCCATCAATCAGAACAAGTGGTAATCTGAAGGAGCAAGGTCTGGTGAACACGGCGGGCGGTTTAATACTTCCCAGGCAAGATCTTTTAATGTGTCTTTAACTGGTTTTGAAATGTGTGATGGTGCGTTATCATGAAGCAAAATTACTTTGCTGTGTCTTCTGGAATATTGTGGTGGTTCAAATTGATTATTTGTTGTCGGTAGTGATCAATATTAACGGTTTCAGCTGGTTTTAGAAGCTCATAATAAACCACACCTTCCTGATCCCACCAAACGCAGAGCATTGTCTTCTTTCCAAAGCGATTTGTCCTTGCAGTCTATGTTGATGGTTGACCTGGATCAACCCATGATTTTGTGCATTTGGGATTCTCAAAATAAATCCTCTTTTCGTTGCCAGTCACAATTTGATGCAAAAAGACTTTCTTTTGTGCCGCTGAAGCAACATTTTACTGATGACTTTTCGGTTTTCCATTTGTCTTTCGTTCAGTTGATGTGGCACCCATTTCCTTCCTTTAAAATCTTTCCCATTGCTTGTAAATGATCGGAAATTGTTTGCTGAGCAATGTCTAATCTTTCTGAAAGTTGTTTTAGAGTTTGACACGCATCTTCATCCAATAATGCTTGTAATTGTTGGTCTCCAAACTTTTTCAGTTGACCTGGATGTTCTTTGTCTTTCACATTGAAATCATCACTTTTAAACCATTTAAACCAGCCTTCACAAGTATCTTGAAATGGAGCATGTTCACCATAAGCTTCCTGAAGTATACAATAACTTTTCTTCAAAATAAAGTTATGAATTAAAACTTCCCACAAATGCTCTTTTTTTGGCATGAAATTCGACATTTTTAAGCATAAAAATATCTATGATGTTAAGACCTTCAGAAAATTTGAAGTTTTGAAGCTTGCTGATAATACAACAAAATAGTACATATCAAATTGCATATATATCAACATATGTGTAACTCCATCTATTGAAAAAAGCCCTCATTATTAACTGATACTCCTAGTAAAGCATGTATTGTCAGAGAGGACAGACTTTGCCAATAAGCCTCCAAACCTGAACTGAGGCCTCCGTCACATGGGACAACTGGTAAACTCTAGCCCAGAAAGTAAACCCTGTGATGACTCAGCTGCAGGGTTTTTCTCTGAGAGTTTCCCAAGGTTTTAAAATCTAAACCAGAGACACATTTCATCCTTTGATAGGACATCACAGAAAGATGGACGTATCTCTAGGCTAACATACTGAAGCCAGTTACCAAGTGAGGAAAACTCATGCTCCTTGAAGGACTCCACATACACCTTCAGATATTCAGAAAAATGAAGAAAAAATCTTTTCTATCATAATAATTTTGGTGTAAAAGTGTGAGTTTGAAAACACATCTATGTATTGAGAGAAACTTATGTATGAAGCTAAAGGCTCGACAAAATAGAGTTACTTCTGATTATTTTAGATCTAAAACAATAGTTATCCATAACTGTAAAATTGTTGTAGCAATAAAATTGATATACCTCAGAAAGTATGGATAAACTTTCAGGTTAGACAAAATTGTCTTCTTAATTCATTCCCTGCCTATCAGACCAAGAGACAACAGAATATGGCAAGAATTGTTTTCTCAGTTGAATACTCTGTTCCAAATTCCTGCAGCCCTTGCAAAACCCATTACAGTCATGCTCATTTTCCCTTTTCTTCAATCATAAACCCCTTGAATGGCTAGCCCCAGTTTTCATTGTCTTACATTCAAGAGTCAAATTCAGCTTTTCTGGATTTCAAGTACCATCTAGTGGCCACAGCAACTCCACTGACTACCTACCCAAACTTCAAGATAGCTCCCCAGAAATTATTAATATCACACTTCTGTAATTGTTCTGCATGGTCCATGGACCATGGAAACCTAGAGGTTTCAAAATATTAACAAAAGAGTTCTCTAATATCAGGGAAACCTTTAAAGATTCACAAGGACTGAGACTATTATAATTTTTATCCTTGTAGGTAACCCAACAAATTATATTCTGAAACTAGAGGCCCAGTGCACAAAAATTTGTGCACTCGTAGGGTGAGGGGGGTCCCTCAGCCCGGCCTGTGCCCACTTGCAGTCTGGGACCCCTCAGGGGTGACCACTTGCTGGCTTAGGCCTGCTCCCTGGGGGATTGGGCCTAAGCTGGCAATCAGACATCCCTCTGGCAGCCCGGCAGCCCTCAGGGGATGTCCACTTGCCAGCGGGGAGCAGGCCTAAGCTGCAGTCGGACATCCTTAGTGCTGCTGAGGAGGCGGGAGAGGCTCCCACCACCACCGCTGTACTGGCAGCTGTCAGCCTGGCTTGTGGCTGAGCAGAGCTCCCCTGTGGGAGTGCACTGACCACCAGGGGCCAGTTCCTGCATTAAGCATCTGCCCCCTGGTGGTCAGTGTGTGTCAAAAACTTTGGCACATCTACACAGTGGAATACTATGCTACGGTAAAAAAGAAGTTCTTACCATTTGCAACAGCATGGATGGAACTGGAGAGCATTATGCTAAGTGAAATAAGTCAGAGAAAGATAAATATCACATGATCTCACTCATTTATGGAATATAATGAACAACATAAACTGATGAACAAAAACAAACCAGGGACAGAGAATCATCGATCAGAACATCAAACCTCAGGGGGAAGGTAGGGGAGGGTGGGAGTAAGGGGGAAAGATCAACCAAAGGACTTGTATGCATGCATAAGCCTAACCAATGAACACAGACAACAGGGGGGTGAGGGCATGAGTGGGGAGATATTAGGGGGATAAAGACACACATGTAATACCTTAATCAATAAAGAAATTAAAAGTAAAAAAAAAAAAAAAAAAGAATGAAAGTGTCCCT
>NW_005367210.1:60882-68595 GCF_000412655.1 Myotis brandtii
AGCCTGCAGACTGAAGGGTCCCGGGTTCGATTCTGGTCAAGGGCACATGCCTGGGTTGTGGGCTCAATCCCCAGTAGGGGGCGTGCAGAAGGCAGCCAATCGATGATTCTCTCTCATCATTGATGTTTCTATCTCTCTCTCCCCTTCCCTTCCTCTCTGAAATCAATAAAAAATATATATATTTTTAAAAGAATGAAACTGAAATATATTCTCAGATAAAAGAAAAGTAAGAACAGTCATCTCCAGCAGACTATGCTACAATAAATGTTAAAGGAAGCTCTTTAGGCTAAAGGGAAATGATATCAGATGGAAAAACAGCCCCTCCAAAAAGAAGGAAGAGCATTATAAATGATCACTGGGAGGAGGGATGTGGATTGTGTCCCTATCACATACACTAGTGACTGAACCAGATACCTAGAAGTTTCACCCTAAGCTTTCCCTCTCCTGTCCACGCCCACATTTTCCACACACATACCCCACTCTCCACCTTCACCTATCTACTTCATCTTTCATCACCTCCTCCCTATTTGCAGACCACTCTTCCGGGGCCTCCCTGTCACCAGTAGTATACTCCAACAACCAGAGTGATATTTTTTATAGTGTTATGTATAATCTATTTTATTTTTTAAATAGCAAAGCACTATATAATTTTATATAAAAATTAAACTAAACTAATCTAGAAGTATACAACTAGGAAAGTGAAAGCCAAACACGCCGCCCATAGCACTTAGGAAAATAAGATCTATAGTAAAGGGAAGATGGATTTATCCAAGAAACAGGGTGAAACAGCCTGTGACTCCTCTAGAGGGTGCTCTTGGACATTCATATGCTCCCTGATGTGCTGGCCGATTACTGCAAAGCATTATGTTCCTGTAAAATGCATGTGCCATTCTATTACCTGAACAAGAGTCTCTGCTGATCTGTCCTAACAAGGGTGATCATCATGTGCAGCAGCCCAGGGACTGGGTTCGCATGAGCTACATTGCAGAGAGGCATTTTAAGAATCGCACTTTGTAGAGGCCCCCATCATATACATCACAGCCTTCCTTACCTGGATCCGCACCTCCCAGTGCAGAGACCTTAATACTGATCATTCAACAACTTCACACACTGGCTTTATGTTTCTCTCATAAACAGATCAATGAGGTTCAGACTATTGGTGCAAATATATGGAAACGAAAAGAAATCATACCATTATTAAAAGCCTCTTCCCAAAAGTGACCATCACTTCACCTCACATTCCATTGGTAAGAATAAATCATGTACCACACGTAGACACAAGGGGAATGAGACGTGACAATTGAATACTATGGAAGGACAGCATGTGTTTGAGGGAAAAGGTCCCATAGTTGCCACAGGTGTAGAATTCTGAAAACAGAGAGGGAGGTGAAAGGTACTAGGCAGCTAAAAGAAAGTGTCAGTGTCTATTACAGAAGGGAATAGGCACCAAAAGATGTGTAGGAGTACCCCGGCTAGTATGGCTCAGTGATTGAGCGTTAACCCATGAACCAGGAGATCACGGTTCAATTCCCAGTCAGGGCACATGCTTGGGTTGTGGGTTTGATCCCCAGTAGGGCCATGCAGGAGGCAGCCTGTCAATGATTCTCTCTCATCATTGATGTTTCTACCCCACTCCCTTCCTTTCTGAAATCAATAAAAATATATTTAAAAAACAAAAAAAACTGCACGCAAAAGTTTAAAGCAGGTTTGTTTGTAATTGTCAAAATGTGGAAACAACCAAGATGTCCTTCAGTAGGAAGATGAATGACATAGCTGTGGTACATCCAGACAATGGGATATTATTCAGTGCTAAAAGTTAGAGCTATCAAGCCATTAAAAAATGTGAAGAAAATGTAAATGCATATTAGAGTGGAAGAAGCCCATCTCAAAAAAAATACAAACTGTGTGATTAAACATTATGATGTTCATTAAAAGGAAAAACTATGAAGACAATAAAAAGATTAGTGTTGTCCGGGACTGGAGTGCAGGGATGGATGAATACGTGGAGCACAGTGAATATTTCTATGGTACCATAACGATGGAGCCATGTCATAATACATTTGTCTAAACCCACAGAATGTGCAACACCAAAAAGGAACCATAATGCAAACTATGAACTTTGGGTGATTATAATATGTCAACGTAGATTCTTCAATTGTAGCAAGTGAACTACTCTTGTGGAGTAGGTCAATAACGGTGAAGGCTATGCATGTGCAGGGACAGGGAGAATATGGCAAATCTCTGTACCTCCTCCCATAATTTTGTTGTGAACTTAAAACTGCATTTAAAAAATAAAGTCTTGATTTTTTTAAATGACTAAACTGAAAACTTCAGTGGAGAGCTTTAACAACAGACTTTATCAAGCAAAGGAAAGAATTAGCAAACTCAGATACAGATATTTGAAATTATCCACTCAGAGAAATAAAAAAAACTTTTAATATTCCGAGAGATAGAAATCAAAATGACAATGAGATACCATCTCACACCTGTCAGAATGGCTATCATCAACAAATCAACAAATGACAAGTGCTGGCGAGAATGTGGAGAAAAAAGAACCCTCCTTCACTGCTGGTGGGAATGTAGACTGCTGCAGCCACTGTAGAGAACAGTATGGAGTTTCCTCAAAAAACTAAAAATGGAACTCCCATTTGACCCCGTGATCCCACTTCTAGGAATATATCCCAAGAAACCAGAAACACCAATCAGAAAGGATATATGCACCCATATGTTCATAGCAGCACAATTCACCATAGCTAAGATCTGGAAACAGCCTAAGTGCCCATCAGTAGATGAATGGATTAGAAAACTGTGGTACATCTACACGATGGAATACTATGCTGCTGTAAAAAAGAAGGAACTCTTACAATTTGCAACGGCATGGATGGAGCTGGAGAGCATTATGCTAAGTGAAACAAGCCAGTCAATGAAGGAAAAATACCACATGATCTCACTCATTCATGGATAATAAAGACCATTACAAACTTTTGAACAATAATAGATACAGAGGCAGAGCTGCCTCAAACTGATTGTCAAACTGCAGTGGGAAGGCCAGAGAGGGTTGGGGGGCAGAAGGGAGGGGAGTAAGAGATCAACCGAAGGACTTGTATGCATGCATATAAGCATAACTAATGGACATAAGACACTCTGGGACCCTTAAGTCCGCAGGCCAAAACGGTCAGGGCAAAAAAAAAAAAAAAATTAAATGAAGAAAGCCTATGGAACTTCTGAGACACCATCAAATGACACAATATATGCCACTTTAATAATTCAAAATAATATTGGAAGTCCTAGCCAGAGCAATTAGCTAGAAAAAAATATATAAGGCATCCATTTCAGAAAGGAAGACATAAGAATATTTGCAGATAACATGACACTATATGTAGAAAACCCTAAAGACTTTATCAAAAAACTGATAGATACTTACCTGGCAGGGGAGATACCATGATCACGAAGGTGGTTTTCCCAGGGCGAGGCTTATCCATTGCACTCCGGATGTGCTGACCCCTGCGATTTCCCCAAATGTGGGAAACTCGACTGCATAATTTGTGGTATTGGTGGACTGCGTTCGCGCTAAAAATATATATATAAACATATATATATATATATATATATAAACTGATAGAACTTATAAACAAATTCAATAAAGTTATAAGACAAAGTCAATATACAAAAATCAGGTGCATTTCTATACACTAATAATGAACTGTTGGGAATAGGAATTAAGAAAAGAACCCAATTTTAAATTGTGTCAAAAAGAATTAGATACCCAGGAATAAATTCAATTTAAAAAGTAACCTATACATTCATGACCTATACTGAAAACTATAAGAAACTGATGATTTAATGAAATCCTTATCAAAATTCCAATGCCATTTTTCTCAGAAATAGATAAAACAATCCTAAAACTTCTATGGAAGCACAAAAGAAAGACCCCGAGTAGCCAAAGCTATCCTGAAAAAAAAAAAAAAAAGCTGGAGGCATCATGCTTTCTGATTTTAAACTATTTTACAAAGCTATAGTAAACAAAACAATATGGTTTAGGCATAAAAGCAGGCACACAGGTTAATAAAACAGAATAGAGAGCTTAGAAATAAACCCAGGCATACATGGTCAATTAATTTAAGACAAAAGAGACAAGGATATACAATGTGGAGAGGACAGTCTGCTGGGAAAATTGCACAGCCACATGCAAAAGAATGAAACGGGATCACTACCTTACGCTGTACACAAAAATTAACTCAAAACGGATTAAAGACTTAAACATAAGACCTGAAACCATAAAACTTCTATTAGAAAACAGGTGGTAAGCACTTTGTCATCTGTCTTGGCAATGATTTTTCTGGATTTGACACCAAAAGCAAAGACAACAAAAATAAATAAACAAGTGGAACTACATCAAACTAAAAAGCTTCTACACAGCAAAGGAAACCATCAACAAAATGAAAAAGCAACCTACTAAATGAGGCAAAATATTTGCAAATCATATAACTGATAAGATGTTAATATCTAAAATATATAAGGAACTCATACAACTCAATAGCAAAAAGAAATTCTGATTAAAAATGACAGAAGAGCCAGACTCTGGTGGCTCAGTAGTTGAGCATCGACCAGAAGATCATGGTCCAATCCCTGGTCATGGCACAAGCCCGGGTTGCAGACTCGATCCCAGTAGGGGGTGTGCAAGAGACAGCCCATCAACAATTCTCTCTCATCATTGATGTTTCTAACTCTCTCTCCCTCTCCCTTCTTCTCTAAAAATCAATAAAAATATTTTTTAAAACATGAACAGAAGATCTAAATAGACATTTTTTCCAAAAAAGACATACAGCTGGCCAAGAGGTACATGAAAATGTGCTCAAAATCACAAATTATCAAGGAAATGCAAGTCAACAACAGTGAAATATTACCTCACACCTAACAAATGTTGGTGAGGGTGTGGAGAAAAGGGAGCCCTTGTGCACTGCTGGTGGGATGCTACTGCTGCAACCACTTTCAAAATAGTATGGAGGTTCCTCAAAAAATTACAAATAAAACTATCATATAATCCAGAAATTCCACTTTTTGGCATTTTTCTGAACAAAACAAAAACACTATCTCAAAAAAATATATGCAATCCCATGTTCATTGCATCATTATTTACAACTAGTAGCCTGGTGCACAAAATTCGTACACATTAAAAGATAATTAATTGCCCTAACTGGTTTGGCTCAGTGGATAGAGCATTGGCCTGCGGACTCAAGGGTCCCGGGTTCGATTCTGGTCAAGGGCATGTACCTTGGTTGCAGGCACATCCCCAGTGGGGAGTGTGCAGGAGGCAGCTGATCAATGTTTCTCTCTCATCCATGTTTCTAACTCTCTATCCCTCTCCCTTCCTCTCTGTAAAAAATCAATAAAATATATTTTTTTAAAAAAGGGAATTAATTAGCAAACTGGCCACCTGTCAATTCCGTGAGGAAAGGGGCTCCCTCCTCCCTCCTGTCAGGGTCCGGGATGCAGGAGAATGGGGTTCCTGGCTGGCAGGCCACTGACAGCAAGCTATCCAACAGCGGATTCTGTGAGGAATGGGGCTCCCTCCTTTCCAATGTCAGGGTCTGGTTTGAAGGTCAGCCATGCCCCCTGTTGGGCCAGATCCAGAGTTCTACCACACCATGGCCTCCACCTCAGCAACCCAAAACTGACTGCTGCTCTGCGCTCCTGGTGCTCTGAGACCACACGGGAAACAGCTGGGGAGGGCACAGCCCTTGGCAAAACGACCCAGGATTCAGTGGGCCCATGCTCTGAGGGCGGGTTCCTGCCTCAAACCCTGCCCTCACCAGAAACAGCTCCAGGAAACAGCTTAGGGGAGGGCGCAGCCGGTGCCAAGACAACCCCTGCAGGACTGACTTCCTTCCGCTTGGTTGCGGTTCTGGTGGTCGTGATGAACACCACCCAGGGTTTTAGATAGCCAAACATCAAAGCAACCTAAGTGTCCATTGATAGATGAATGGATAAAGAAACTGTGATATGTATTTTTTCCCCAGACATAAAAGAAAGAAATCACGTCATTTGCAACATGGATGGACCTTAAGAGCGTTATGCTAAATTATGTAAGTCAAACAGAGAAAGACAAAAATCATATGATCTCACTTATACATAGAACCTAAAAACAAAACAGAAAAACTCATAGATACAGAGAAAAGATTGGTGGTTGCCAGAGGTGAGGGGCAAATGGATGAAAGTGGTCAGGAGGCACAAATGGCCAGTTCAAAGATAAATAAATTCTGTGAATGTAACGTACAGCTGGGTGGCTATAGTTGATAATACCATATTACTTATTTGAAAGTTGCTAAGAGAGTACATCTTAAAAGTTCTCATCACAGGAATAAACAATTGTAACTGTGTGGTGATAGGTGTTAACTAGGCATTGTGATCATTCTACAATTTATACAAATATTGAACCTCTGTGTACACTAGAAACTAATATAATGTTACATGTCAATTATATCTCAATAAAAAAATAAGTTAAATGTATGCCAAGAGATGCTTCCCACAAATTCATTTAACAAACACGTGCTGAGTTCTTATGTTGATTTAGTAGCCATGCTGGCCATTGGAGACATCAGTACAAAAAAGCAGTCTCTATCCTCCAGGAGTCCCTGGTTATAGCAATTTCTGCTCTTCTGATTCTCACACACTGAGTGAGTTAGGCATAATTACCTGACAAATAGTGAAGCAAATAAATATTCATCCCCTGCTCAAATGTTAAGAAAGAGAGATGCAAAGGGCCTGCACTTCTTTCACATCTTATGCCTTGTATTTCCCCCAGGATCAAAAGCAGGAGGGAGAGAACCAAGATGGCGGCATAAGGTACAAATCTGTACGTGCTGCCCCCCACAACAACATTAAAACCACAACTATAAGACCAAACAGCTATCATCCAGAACCACGGGAAAGCTGATCGAGTGGAAGTTCTACAACTAGAGGAAAGAAAAAAGCGCCATTGAGACCAAGTAGGAGGGGAGAGGCGCCAAGAACAGAGGAACTCTCTGAGACCCCGCCCCACGCTGCTGCACCTTGGTGCGCGGTTTTTTTCAATCAGAAGGGGACAAGCTCTCGAACACACTGAACTCATTTACGGCGAGACACTGGGGTCCCAGGCTCCTACGGGGAGAAACGGGACTGTCTCGCAGCAGGTCGGAAAGCGAAGGTGACTTTCTCACAGAGCTGCTTGCAGGGATCACGGGGGCGCGCGGCACTCGAGGAGTCGAGGGGTCACTGACGACACCATTGCTGTTTGCCCTGCCCTGGGAACTCTGAGACCCCGCCCCACTACATCCCCTCTCAAGCTGTGCTCAGCGGCACAAAGGAGGCACCTGCGCTTTTGCAGCCTAACAAACTGCAGTGAATCACAGAGCTCCAAAACTTCCAAACTCCAAACAAAGAGGAGAAATCTGTTGATATTGCTGTAGCCCCTGCTGGGTGGACCCACACAGTGGCTAACTTGGAGGTCCAGGAGCCAGGGTACTCCGGGCCAGATACTAGACTTCAACTCCTCACATCTACACTCAAGAAGCAGACTCAGTGAGCACCAAAGCCCCACTGAAGCAAGTCCTACCGCATAAGGGTGTCTCCAGCACAGCAGTTCTTCTTATAGACACAGCGGGTCCTGGCAGTCAGCCAAAAATGCGAAGACAAAGAAACATGTCACAAATGAAAGAAATGGAGGAAAGCAAA
>NW_005367210.1:69875-76052 GCF_000412655.1 Myotis brandtii
AGCAGGAAATATGTTGCATAAAGTGTTCAGAGAAGGTTGTTCTCAAACAGAATCAGAGAAAACACAACTTCTGTGAGCTCTGGTGCACTTCACTGCTCATGGCCCAAGGCCATGAAGAGGCCAATAAAGACTGGAACTCAAGATCATCGACACAGATCCAAGCCTTCTTCTCTGATACCCAGCCATGAAGCTCCTTTTTCCTATCTTTGCCAGCCTCATGCTACAGTTACAGGTGAACACAGGTAATGTGGAATCCCGGGTTTTAGAGGGGTTGGTGTGAAGAAGCAGGGACTTAGTTGTTCATGACAACGGGAACCCCAAGAGATGCTGAAAGATGAGTTGCCCAAAGAAATGGTTGTAGAGTCTACCTATTGCATAAGTTATGTGCCATCCCCCATGCATCCCCATAGGCTCAAACCACAGACTGTGTCTGATGGGGACACATCGGGAGCTCCCTAAAGCAAAAGCAGGGTGTTTTTTGTGGGGGGGGGGGGTTGTGTACTCAGAAGCTAACCAACAGCCCGGTTGGCGTGGCTCAGTGGTTGAGTGTAAATCTATGAACCAGGAGGTCACCGTTCAATTCCTGGTCATGGCATACGCCTGGATTGTGGGCTTGATACCCAATGTGGGGTGTGCAGGAGGCAGCTGATCAATGATTCTCTCTCATCCTTGATGTTTCTCTCTCTCTCCCTCTCCATTTCTCTCTGAAATAAATAAAAATATTTTTAAAAAAGAAGAAGAAACTCTCCAACATACAAAGCTGCCTTCCTACCCTCTAGACAGAGCTATCATCTGGGTCTCAGCCCAAGTCTCCCTCATCTTTGCTCTATTTCTAATTTAAAACATCTCTTGAAGCAAAGGTTCCTATCAATTTGTACTTTGGTGTAATAAGGAGGAGACCCTTACCCTTATGCTAAAAAAAAAAAAAAAAAAAAATCTCTTTTAAGATCCAGTAAATAGGTCTATGTTCTCCATCTCAACTTTTTCAGATTTTTACAGTTTCATCCCTTCTCTCAGTCTTTTTTGTCTTGGAAACCCACAAGTTACCCATAAGAGTATCTGGGAATACACTGTGGCAAAAGGCTGAAACAGGACTGGCCGCTGTCACTAGACAAGAAAAGCAAAGCATTGAGACATGTTTCAAAATACAAGAATCATCCAGATATTTGGAATAATTGGCAACGGGTCAGGGAAAGGAAAGTAAGAGTCCAAGATGTTTCTAATGTGTTTATCTCGGGATCCTAAGAGAAGGAGAGTAGCATAAGCAAGCGTGACTGTGTCATCTTGGGTAAAATAGCTTAGCCACTTTGAGCCTCAAATTCCACCTGAGTGTAATTGGGTTAATCAATGTAGCTGCTTGAAATACACGAATTTTACTGTTTTGTCTTTGATGAGAAACAATGTTGGAATGTATGTGAACATTATGAGTTGAATTGTTAAGATGAGAAAGAAAGAACTTTCTTGATTCAGAAATAAAAAGGTGAGACATTGGGATGGAAAAAAAGACCATCCAGCAGATGAAGATGAGGTACTAAACTGAGCAGGGAATGCAGAGCTCCGGGTAACAATGTGGGAATTATCTTGACAGTGGCGAGGTTATGATAATAACTAATACCTCTGAGGAACAGAGTGTCCAGAGAGGCTGAAAATGACAGAACTCCATGCCCCAGGAAACACAGGTCAAGCTGTTGTCAAGGGGGGTAAGGTCATAAACCACTGCATTTGGCAAGATGCCAGCACTCCTGAAACTGCTATTAATTCTTCTTTGAAATTCTTTCTTGGACTAGTTTTATGACAGATTTTACTCCTGTTGGTATTTCCTAGGATCATGCGGAGAGATAGTGATGCCCTCCCTTCAAGTGTCTAAGATACTAAGTTGGAGGTCGAAAATCTTACCCAGAAGCAAATAATTGGATTCCCTTTTCTTCTCTCTTTTGTGTGCCCTAGATTTTTAAAGTAACTTAGTGAGGGGAGACGGGAGAGATTTATTTTGGGTTTCACAGGTGTACAGAGACTCTCTCGGTCTTCCAGGGCCTTCATCAATGTTCCTAAACACTGCACTTAAGGCTTAGCATTAACAAACTCCCTCTTACTCGATTTCTCCCCCTCCAGCAGCTTTAAGATTATATCTAGTTACTAACTTAACCCAGTTGTTTTTTTCTTTGTGCAGAACTCTTTGGCTGGAAAAAATGTTTAATGGGTTTGGGGAGATGCAAAAACCACTGCACTGTGGATGAAAAAGAGATAGAGAAATGCAAGAAGAAAAAATGTTGTATTGGACCAAAAACACTTCAACTGATAAATAACTACCTGCTAAATGAAATGCCCCATGGACATGAAGAGGGCTCTGCAAAACAGCTAAAACCTATTAAGAATTCTAGGGCTGTGATACAAACAAAATATATTTTATCGCTCTCTCCCAAAATCAAAAGCCCTTTTGCCAACATCAACACTACCATTATCTCAAATGCCAGTGCTATGAACCCTGCCATCACCAACGCCATGATCTTCAGAAAGATTACATACCCTGCTACTTCTACCAAGGGTGATACCAAGAAAAGCAGAGGTTCAGCCACTGACTTCTCCCCACCGTCACCACCACCATAGTAGACACTGCCGATACCACAAATGGAGCTGGAGCAAACAGATGAGCAAGGGGTGTGGGTCTTTCCCCTTAAAACACTAAGTTCCTCTCTATCTTTGCTATCTATTAAATAAGACATAGAACGGTTTCCTCTGTCATGAGTCATTCAATAGATACTGGTTAAATACCTAGAGTTTACACAATCTTATTCTCGCAGAGCCTCACAGAGGAGACAGAGTTGGAGAGGGATGGAATTTTCATTTACATGCCCAGGAGAAAGCAAGCACCCAGAGTGGTGACTATTGCACCATTGAATTTGGCCCATGGATGACCCAGATTAGTTTCTGTAACAAGGACTTACGGTTCTCGCATGGTGTTCTTTTCTTAGAGCAATGGAAAGGAAACTATCAAGAGACATATTTTCTTTGTTCATAGATTTTGGGGGGCAAAGGCCCATATGCAAAATGGAATATGGGAGGGTCAAGTCGATTCCCCACAAAAGACCATAACCTAATTTACAAAGCCATTTAAGATAAGACAATGGAGGAATGGAGGAAGGAGGAGAGGATATGAGAGAAGGCACAGTAGAACGGTGCTTCCAGCAGATGCAGAATGCAGACTACAATGCAAACCAACTTTGCATTTTCTAGTAGCCACATTTTAAAAAGTAAAAAGACACAGGTAGAATGCATATTAATAATATATTTTATTTGATGTGGTAAATCCAAAACATTGTCATTTCCACAGGTACTCAATATAAAAAAATATTTGGGGTTTTTCGCATTCTTTTTTTGCACTAAGAATTTGAAATCTCAGTGTGTCTACAGCACATTTCAATTCATACTAGCCACATTTCACATGCTCAAGAGTCCCATGTGGCTAGTGGCTACCATATTGGACAGCACCTGGTTGGAGAGTTCTGGGACACATATAGCTATAGCATTGTTAGGTAAAGGGGATGATCTAACCTAGAGGAGGCAGCCATATTTCTGAGGGCTGTAGTATAGAATTAAGAATATAGAAATCCAGGTCTGATGTGCCTGGGCTAGCATTCTGGTTCTGGTACTTTTTAGTTATGTGGGCCTTGAACATATCACTTATCCATATGTGAGCATCCATTTATTCATTTATAAAATAGAAATGTAAACAAATTATACCCCAGAATCCATTTCCTTATATCTCAGGTCACACTTCCTTTTATTGCCCAAATTATAATGGCATGGGCCCCTATTCCAGTTTTTAACATATTATTCTCTGCTACATATTACCTCCATCAATTTAAAGGCTATCTTTCCTTAACCTACTGGTTCTTTACTATAGTGTCACCCCAAGAAAGGCAAAGATTTTCCCACAATGCCCTACAGTGATACTAGAGTGCAACTTTTTAAATTATGTGCCTGGACGTTTTTGTACAACAGGAAAAAAGTTGCTATGCAGAGAATAACTTCAACTCCAGCTACTTATGTGTTCCCTGAAGAACTCAAGTATATCTTATGGGCATTAGGTTTCCTCCCTGCTCCAGCTATTTGCCACACTCCTTTTTTATTTTAATCGTCACCGAGGATATGTTTTTATTGATTTCACAGAGAATGGGAGGAAAAGGGAGAGAGGGATACACAGAAAGAGAGAGAGAGAACATCAATGTGAGAGAGAAACATCCATCAGTTGCCTCCCATATGCACCCCAACCAGGGATCGAACCAGCAACCTAGGTTTGTACCCTGATGAGAACTGAACACGCAACCTTTAAGTGTAGGGATGACGCTCCAACCGAGCCAAACTCTTGAAAGTCCAGCCTACCTTCCCACAGTTGGAGTGCTTTCTTCATGGTCTACCTACAGAAAGAAAAGAAAGTGCCTATCTCACCTAAGTTCAAGGCTTCCTTTTGAATCCTCATTTCCTGTCAGAGAACTCACCCATCATCTCTTCTCAGGATGATTGATACTGGGGAATACCTTCCTTCAGGGAAACGTCACATGACAAATATGGTAAGTCTCTGATATCTGCTCTCTCCTTTCACTTCAGTAGAATCCTCCTAATGTCAGCTTGGCCCAAGGCCAGCCAGAGTAAAAGCTACATTCGCCAGGTGGAACAGCCATACTTTTATGCAAAGTCCAGAACTGGCCACTCTCGAAATTATGCATTAATATTATTGATGAACACAGAGTTTCCTTTTTATTTTTTTCAAAGAGTCTTATTTTATTTTATTTTTTAATGTTTATTGTTGAAAGTATTGCATATGTCCCCTTATTTTCCCCATTGACCCCTTTAGCCCACCCTCACCCCTCACCCCAGGCCTTCACCACCCTATTGTCTGTGTCCATGGGTGATGTGTATATGCATACAAGTTCTTTGGTTGATCTCTTCCCACCCACCCCTGCCTTCCCTCTGAGGGACAAAGAGGGGCCTTTTTCTAAGCGTTGAGAGCCCCACCGTGACTGTAAGTTCTCCCTTGGTATTCTCCCTAGCACATCCTAGTGCAACCCCCAGACTCTGCTACTCAGGGTCTATGAGGTTGGGATTCACGCTGGCACATCCAGTGTTGCCCCCACACAGCACCATTCAGAAGCTGTGTGACTCTGAATTTTTCAAATCTCAGAGCTAATATTTGAAACCAGAATAATCAAATTACACACCCATGCACATCCCACTATCACTGCCTCTACAGCAAGCATGTCAAATTCAAACACGGGCCAAATAAACAAGGTTTAAGTTCATGTGGGCTGCAAAAAAACAAAAAGCTTCAATTTTCATAGAAACGCAGGTTTACTACTATAGAGACATGCTGAGTACAAAGAGCTGAAATACTAGTAAATGAGTAATCATTAACATAAGATAATAGAACATTTTAATAAAAATTGATTTTTTCTTTTTTTTAAATAAATCTTTATTGTTCAGATTACAGTTGTTCCTCTTTTTTCCCCCCATAGCTCCCTTCCACCCAGTTCCCATCCCCCCCTCTGCCCTTACTCCCCAACTGTCCTCATCCATAGGTGTACGATTTTTGTCCAGTCTCTTCCCACCTCCCCCACCCCCCTTCCCCCCCCGAGAATTGTCAGTCCACTCCCTTTCTATGCCCCTGATTCTATTATATTCACCAGTTTACTATGTTCATCAGATTTTTTATTCACTTGATTTTTAGATTCACTTGTTGATAGATATTTGTTGTTCATAATTTTTATCTTTACCTTTTTCTTCTTCCTCTTCTTAAAAAATACCTTTAAACATGTCATATAATACTGGTTTGGTGGTGATGAACTCCTTTAGCTTTTTCTTATCAGTGAAGCTCTTTATCTGACCTTCAATTCTAAATGATAGCTTTGCTGGATAAAGTAATCTTGGTTGTAGGTTCTTGGTATTCATCACTTTGAATATTTCTTGCCACTCCCTTCTGGCCTGCAAAGTTTCTGTTGAGAAATCAGCTGACAGTCGTATGGGTACTCCCTTGTAGGTAACTGACTGTCTTTCTCTTGCTGCTTTTAAGATTCTCTCTTTGTCTTTTGCTCTTGGCATTTTAATTATGATGTGTCTTGGTGTGGTCCTCTTTGGATTCCTTTTGTTTGGGGTTCTCTGCACTTCCTGGACCTGTAAGTC
>NW_005367210.1:77430-84716 GCF_000412655.1 Myotis brandtii
CTCCTCTGAGTCTCAGTGTGCTTTTCTCTTTCCTTCTAGTTGTAGAATTTCCATTCAGCCAGCCTTCCTGTGGTTCTGGATGATGTCCGTTTTGTCTTTTAGTTGTATTTTTGAAGTGGTTGTGCGAGGCAGCAATTTCAGGTGTTTAGCTATGCCACCATCTTGGTTTCGCAAGAAGTGATATTTTTTCTTGAACATTAACTTACCAGACACTGAATAACTGCACAAATTAATAAGCGTAACGCAAATAAACCTATTCTTCTTGTTCTCCGAAAACAAAATATTTCCTGTTGCGCACACCAAACAAGTCAGTCCAAGACTAATGACGTGGCAATTGGCTGCTAAAATATTTGCTGCTAGTATCAGTGGAGAGAAATGGTGCGCCTGCGCATAAGGTGCGTAAGGGAAATGAATGCAACACGATTACAGTAATCAGTCATTAGCGAACGTTGTGGGCTCGATCCCAGGTAGAGGGCGTGCAGGAGGCAGCCAATCAATGATTCTCATCACTGATGTTTCTATCTCCCTCTCCCTTCCTCTCTGAAATCAATAAAAATATATTTTAAATAAATAAATAATGTTTGTATTATGTTTTGCCTTGTTACATAAATCATAAGCTAGTCAGTTTCTGCTGAAAAGTCCTGCTCAAATTTTGATAGGGATTGTGTTGACCCTTATAGGCAAAAAAATATAAGAGGGGATGCTCAGATTCACTGGTATCAGAGAAAAGCAAATCAAAACAACAATGGTATTGGTAAAATTAGAAAGCTGCATGGGCGGTTGAGGGGCTGGGTGAAAAACGTGAAGGGATTAAGCAAAGACAAAAACGCACCACATAGACACAGACAACAGTATGGTGATTACCAGAAGGAAAGGGGGTGAAGGGAAGCAGAAGAGGGTAAGGGGGAATAAATGGTGATTGAGTTGGGTGATGAACACACAATACAACATACAAATGATTATTATAGAACTATATAATTTTATTAACCAATGTCACCCCAATAAATTCAGAAAAATTTCAAAAATAATAATAATAAAAGCTGCACAATGGCACATATTAGGGAAGATGTAAGAATACAGGAACCTTTCTAATACTGCTTATAGAAGTATGGACGGTTCCTATTTCTTGCGAACAATCTGCTACTACTTAGTCAAATTCATTAGATACTTATCTTTATGACCTACTTATAAATATATCTCAGATATTCTCACCCAATTGGTAAGACCAATATCAATCTAAGGCAATCTAGATAGCCATTCTGGAGTACTGGATCAGTAAAAGTATATGGATGCACGTTTTAGAATACCACGCATAAGTTAGGAGCAACAGATTCAACGTACACATAGCTATGCAAGTGGATCTTAACTACTACAGCTCTGAGTGAAAAAGAAAACGCAGACCTACAATGCCATTTATATAACTAAAAATATATGCAGAAAGTATACATTTAAAGGAACATATAAAATAAAGTCATTAAACTCTTTAGAATAAGAGGGAGGGGAGCTCTAGCTGGTTTGTCACAAATGGGGGAGAATGATCAATTCAATAGCTCAGATCAAAAAAATAGTGGGAGTGAGAGAGTAGCTTGGACTGTGGCCTGGACCAGCTGAAAAGCTTTGCCTGCTCTTGGCCCCAGTAAAATCTTGAAGGCACAGGCCAGAGAACACTCTCATATGCCTCAAAAATTCAAAAAGACAGAGCTGGCATCTAAGTGTACAGGATAAGGCCATTGTTTCTCTGAACCCCAGACTTTGGATCTACAACAACTCTGCTGAAATGGAAGATTCCACTATTTTCCTGGAGTTCTTGCGGCATCCTCTGGCTTATAACTAGCAGTCACTAGGGTACAACAACTTTCTCTTCACCAGGTCTTCACTGTGAACCTGTGTAATATTCTGTGGGCTGATAAAATTGTCAAGCTCCCTGTGGATCCAAATTATGGAAGCAACATTAGACAAGATGATGAGAGTATACTGCAGTGTCTACTAGGTGAAAACAATTTGCTTAAGAACTACATGACGGGTAATTGATACCGTGGGCTGCTGCTTCCTCTCTTCGGTGAATCTGGGCAAAGAAAGGAAACAAGACTCACTTTGCTTTCTGCTCTCTGTCCTCCACCGCAGATTTCAACTTTTGAGCACCATCCCCAAAACTAACAAATAATCATAATGAAAGTACCATTTGATGCTAATTGGAAAAGGACCTTGGGTTTAGTGATTCTGTGCATCTATGACAAAGCATCTCTTATAGCTCTGGATTTCACATATCCAAGGCTTACCACTGATGCCTTCTAACTCTCAGAGAATCTGGGAATTGAACATTGATCCTGGTGAACAAGATCAGTAAATAAAAATTCAATTCAAAAGCAACCCAATGAATTAATAAGTGATGCATGACATTACCAAGGGGTATTAAAGAAAAAAATAGCAACCTTGATGAGGATCTATATAAAAGCTATATAATGCAAAAATTTAAGAGTGATAGAGCACTTTTTAAGTGCTAAGTATAGCACTGAGGGCTTTAAATATATTATCTCATTTAGTCCTTATAATAACCCTATACACATTATATAACTAATACAACTGAAGTTTAAGTTGAACTGCTGAAGGTCACAGATAAGTAGAACCAGGACTTAAATCCATGCCTGTCTAACACCAGAGCCCCTTAGTTGCCATGCCACCTTGACTCCCAGTGGCAACAGCTTTGGAGCACGTACCCAGTGCCAGATATAAAATAAGGCCATCTATGTGGATAACCTCATCTTAGAATCTTAGCAATGGCTTGGAAGAAGCTCTAGAAGACTTGATTATTGCATCTGCTGGTGACACTGTAAGGAGAAGGAGGAGTGAGCATGCCTATCCTGACAGGCTTCCACAACTCCTGCAATTGCCAAAGTTAAGTGACCTGGTTACTCACATTCGAATTATTGCCTTTGCTTCTGACCACCACATTGTAAAAGGAATTTAGGACAGATGGAATTAGAGTACAGAGTAGGAGCCATGATAATGAAAATACTAAAAAATTCCAATTAAGAAACACACACACACTTACACACACGCCCTGGCCCGTGTGGCTCAGTTGGTTGGGCATTGTCCCGTGTACAGAGAGGTTGCCGGTTTGATTCCTGGTCCCAGGCTGCAGGTTCAGTCCTCAGCAGAGAGTGTGCAGGAAGCAGCTGATCGATGATTTTCTCTCTCTCTCCCCTCTGCCTTCCTCTCTCTCTAAAGTCAATAAAAACATATTTAAAAAGAAAAGAGAAAACACACACACTCTTTATAAGTCATAAATTCAGTAATAATACCTCTCAATGCTTTCATTTTAAGGAAAGAAAAGGTTGACAACGGTTCCTATACTTAATTTTCTCCCTTTACCAGCATTGCTTCTAAAACAGCGGTTCTCAACCTGTGGGTCGCAACCCCTTTGGAGGTCGAACGACCCTTTCACAGGGGTCGCCTAAGATCATCCTGCATATCAGATATTTGCATTACGATTCATAACAGTAGCAACATTACAGTTATGAAGTAGCAACGAAAATAATTTTATGGTTGGGTCACAACATGAGGAACTGTATTTAAAGGGCCAGAATGTTGAGAACCACTGTTCTAAAAGGAAAGAAAAGAACAAAGTTGACACCATCAGATCCCCTTTATAAACATTAGTGAGCTGGAGAACTCACTAATGTCACCAGCATCATAGCCTTTTCCTCGCAGGATGCATCTGCTCCCTCCGGAATTGTTCCTGATAAACAAACCTAAAAACTACGGATTTCCAGGCCATGCTTCCTTGGGAGATGTCGTGTGTTTATCAAGCTATGTAATTTTCAGATAATAAAATAGAGGAGTTTCTCACTGAAATAGCCCCATCTTTGTAAGTGATGTGCATATCACTGGGACATTACTTAGGGATCTAACACTAATTCCAACCCACAGCTCATTTTGATGAGGTAAGGAAGGACCCAGGAAGTGGTACGGACACCCACACTGGTGCATGTTTTACCTGTGCTTCATTATTACTTATAGCTTTGAAATTATCACTAAAGCTAAATATGGGATAGATCTCTGATTCCTGTGAATCTGATCAATCTTTTGTGTTCATCAGAAAAAGAAATCAAATATTCCTCTGTGCATATATTCATCTCAAAACTTTTAAACAAGATGTTCTCCCTACATGATAGCTTAATTGACTTTTTTGATTATGAAGTTACATATAGTCATTTTATAACATTCAAATTAAACAAAAGTACTCGATAAAATAAAAATCACAGCCCTGGCCCAGTGGCTCAGTTGGCTGGAGCGTCGTCCCATACACCAAAAGGCTGCAGGTTCAATTTCCAGTCAGGGTGACATGGGACATTAAACGGGTCTGAGGCTGCCTGACACTACTTAAGTCAAATAAGCAGAGACAGGACTGAATCATATATGAATGTTTGTTCCAGTCAGGCCGGCAGTATGGGGAGAGCCTCAGATTATCCTGAAAATTCTGCTCTGCCTTTTTCTGCCAGCTGGCTGATTACATAGGGAAGATAGCTGCGTGCAGCTGCAAGCTGCGAGTGTAACAGGGAAAGGGGAGGGAAGGTCTGCAGTCTGGCCTCCCAGGAGCTCCAAGTCTGATAGCAAGGTGGCTAATCTTCTATGATGTTACAAAGAGCTCAGCCTGTTCCTGGGGCTGGAGAACGGTCAGCATTCCTGAGGCAAACTCCCGGAGGGGGTCAGAGTCCGGGCACAGCAACCAAGTCAAAGCATGTCCTGTCCTTGGTCTGGGTTTTTTTCTCCTAAGTAATAGACCCATCTGGACTCCAAGGCATCTAATCTTTTTACAGTCCTGTTTTTCTTCTTGCAGCACATCCTCCAGTTTCCCAGGGTCTGTAAGAAAACCTGTTATCTATACTTAGTAAGGCAAATAAATATTAAAAAGCTGTGGTTCAGCCCTAGCTGGTTTGGCTCAGTGGATAGAGCATTGGCCTGCGGACTGAAGGGCACATGCCCCAGTTGCAGGCTCAATCCCCAGTAGGAGGCATGCAGGAGGCAGCCAATCAATGATTCTCTCTCATCATTGATGTTTCGATCTCTCTCTCCCTCTCCCTTCCTCGCTGAAGTCAATAAAAATACATTTTTTAAAAAAAACAACTGTGGTTCAATTCTTATTATGTGCCCTTTCCCTATCAAGGGCACATACCTAGGTTGCGGGTTCAATCCCTGGTCAGGGCGCATATAGGAGGAAACCAATCAATGTTTCTCTCTCACATCGATCTCTCCCTCTCAAAAAGATAAAAATAAGTAAAAACATATCCTTGGGTAAGGATAAAATATATATATAATTTTTTAAATCACAAATAATCTTTCCCAAAGATGAAAACCCTTAAAATTTTTGGTATCTATGCTACCAAATTTTTAAAAAATTTTATGTGTATATATAAATAACAAAGACTAAATCATACAATGCATACTTCCTCTCCTTTTACACTTAATACATCATTGATGGCTTTTTATGTCATTAAATCCTCAGTTATCATTTAAAGCTGCATGAAATTCTAATTAATGTACCATAAATTAGCAAAGTATTGATGGACATTGAGATTTTCAAACCCTTGTTATAAGTAACGCTAAGAAGGGGATATAGTACTTATATCCTTGTGAACTTATCCATTTATTCAATGTGTTAATTCTGGGTCAAAGGGCAAGCATAGTTTTGTTTAATTTTGTTTTAGACTTTGAATATATATTGACAAAATATATTGTACCAAAATACTAAAATCACAGGCACAGTTGTTCCTGTTTTGCCTCATCCTTGCTAACAATAGTAGCTAGAAAGCTTATTTTCAAAGAATGGGGGCTAGACTTTCAGGTATTCTGTAAGTACTCAGTAAATTTGTGCAATAGCCAATTAGATACTCTGACCAAATCTGTTTGCCTGATGGCAGGAATTTCTGCTTTATCACTGGCTCACTGCCCAACTTTTGATCTCATTTAAAGTCTAAGTTAGAGCTCCGGGCAAGTGACACAAGTAGCTCTGTCCCATCCACCCACTGCATCTCCCCAGGCATGTCCCTGTCCTTCAGGCATGAAGTTCTTGCCTCTGGCTTTTGCTGCTCTCCTATTCCTGGCTTCAATGACCTTAAGTAACTTGAAATTCTCCATAATGAGAAGAGAGTGATGGAGAGGAAGGGAGACAAAAACAAAAGCATTAGATACATCTATTTTTAAATGAAGGGAAAAATTTTAATGGACATCTATAGGAGGGGGAGAATTATAAACAACCATTTAAAGTCTCTGGAAACAGACCTAAATATATACAGCAAATACAAGAAGCATTTATTTGAGAAAATCTACTATATCTCATTGAGATTGTGGGAGTCTGTGGCATCAGGGCCAGAACTTGATCTCAATGTTGGCGTGACAACACAAGGATGGGAACACTGGGAGACAGGATTCAGTGGAGACCATCCAACAGTCTACATTCTTTCTTCTAGCCCCAAATAATTCATACCTTTCTCTCATACAAAATATACTCCCTCCCTCCCATGACTCCCAACTCGTATCATATCATGACCTCGGGCTTAGGTTTGTTGACTAAGGTCCCATCATCTAAATTGGGTCCAAATATAGATGAAAAGCCTTCAACTTGATCCTCTTGAGCCAGAGACCTGTGAACTAAAAGAGTAAGTTATCTGCCCACCCCACACACACATCTCACCCAAAGTACAATGGAGACACAGGGATGGAATAGCAACAATTAACACTCCTGTTCAAAAGGGGAAGATGGGGAACAGGCGGGGACATACATAACAGTCACTGGTCCAAAAGAATTCTTAAATCCAGTCAGGCCTACACTGACAGTTCCCTGTGCTCTGGGGACAGAGAATGTTCCCTAGGAATGATTCCCTAATTCACTTTTTCACTTGGCTCTTGGATTTACCCTGGGCACGTGACTCCACCCCGTGAGATAGAAGAATGGCCAGTGTTTGCAGCTGCTTATCTTGCTTTCTGCCTATAGGGCGTTGGAGTGCTAGAGGAATCTTTTCATTTTGCACTGTCTCTTTTCCTCCTAGTTGGTGTTTTTTGCTTGTACAATTACCTTTAAAACTTGGTGGACCTTGCATGAATCTGACTAGCATGGATATCATGATCCAAAAAGCATGTCTGTAATAGTTTTTAAGACAGACCTCTCTTCTTTATGAATAAAAAATTATCTTCTATGTCTAGTTTGGAAACTCCTGGGGGTTCCAAAAACACTTTCAAGGGGCCCATGAAATTAAAACTATTTTCATAAGAATACTAAAACATTA
>NW_005367210.1:85114-99173 GCF_000412655.1 Myotis brandtii
ATGCATATAAGCATAACCAAGGGACAGAAGACACTGGGGGGGCGTAAGGGAGGCCAGGGGATTGTCAAGTGCGGGGGGAAAAAAGGAGAAACATGTAATACTCTTTGTAATAATTTAAGCAATAAAAATATATATTTAAAAAAAAAAGAATACTAAAACATTACTTGTCATTTTCACTCTCATCCTCTGCCTGTGCGTTTTCCAGTGGCATATGATGTCACAACCAATTATAATGCAGAAGTGGATATGAGAATCCAGATGTCTTTTATTTAGCCAGGTGTTTTTTTGTTTTGTTTTTGGGTTTTTTTTTAACCCTCACCTGAGGATATGTTTTTATTGATTTGAGAGAGGGAGGGATGGAGGGAGGGAGGGAGAGAGGGAGGGAGGAAGAGAAAGAGAGAAAGAGAAATATCTATGTGAGAGAAATATTAATGGGTTACCTCCTGCCTACACCTCAGGGATTGAATCTGCAACCTGGTTATGTATCCTGACTGAGAATCAAACCCACCTTTTGGTGTATGGGACGACACTCCAACCAACTGAGCCAGAGCTATTTAGCCAGGTTTTTAAAGAGATTAGAGAAAATGTAAAATAATGCCACTATTCTCACTAAACTTTCTGTTTTGAAAAATAGCTATTTTCACCAACATTATGTTATTGATCTTACCCATGTAATGGTCTCATATATTTTCTTAATTCTGATAAGTTTAATCTTTCTTTAGAACTTTCTTCTTTGAGACATTTCTTTCCCTACTTAAATTCAAATTCTAATATTGTGTGCAATAAGCTTACAGTTGCTATTTAATGGCTGCATATTGGGTGGAGTTTGTATTGTCCTGAATTTGTAAATAAACAGTGACCATGCCTCATGCATGTCTAAGAAATGACTAGTTCACAATGTAATCTTTCAGTTATTTTTTATTATTGTTGGGAGTATTACAGATATCCCCCTTATCTCCCCGCATTGGCCCCTCCATTAAGTTCCCACCTCACCCCAGGCCTTCACCACCCTATTGTTTGTGTCCATAGGTAATGCATATAAGATCTTTGGTTAATCTCTTCCCATCCTCTTCCCCTCTGATATTTGTCAGTCTGTTCCATGTTTCCATGCCTCTGATTTTATTTATTTTTAAATATTATATTTTTAATTTCAGAGAGGAAGGGAGAGGGAGAGATAGAAACATCAGTGATGAGAGAGAATCATTGATCGCCTGCCTCCTGCACACCACCCCCTGGGGATTGAGCCCGCAACCAGGGCATGTGCCCTGACCGGGATTGGAACTGTAACCTCCTGGTCCATAGGTAGATGCTCAACCACTGAGCAACACCAGCTGGGCATGGTTCTATTTTAGTAATCAGTTTATTTTGTTCGTTAGATCCCTTGTTCGTTTATTTTTATTTTTAAATTCAATTGTTGATAGATATGTATTTATTGCCATTCTGTAGGAAAGAATTTTACAAGCATTACTTATATTAGTGGTAAAGTGGAGCTGGAGAGCACTCTGCATTCTCCATGCTGCATGATGAGAACCACCAGTAGTGTAGCGGAACCTGAGGCCCTTTCCAAGCAGCCTGCAGATGTCAACCCTCACATCTCCCTGTGCTTGTGGACTGGTGTGGTGATCCACTGGGTGTCAGGATTCCTTCTCATAGCGTTATGGAATGGATCAATGAGGATAACCTCAAAGAATTTGTACGTAGCATCTTCACCAACCCATAAGAATTCCGGACTCTCAGAGCCCCACAGTGGCGTCCAGCTCACTCCTTGGCAACAGACTGAAGGCTTTGAGCAAACTTTAGCTGGTTAACACTACATGGATAGACTTGCTGTAGGTCGCACCCTTAGGAACGGAGCTTTGCAGCCACCACAGCGCACATGAATCTGATATGTGATGTAACCTTGCTTAGCCTTGTATCCCAGCCTGCACACTTTTTCAGGCTGAGTTGGGCGGGGGTCCTATGGAGCACAGAGAGCTGGCAATACTGCTAGCAATGCACCTGAGAAGGAAATGCATTACATCAGACTGCTTCTTCCTCCATAGCTCCTGGATGTACTTGTAAGCACCCATCTTGGTTTACCTTATGGCTGCAGTCAAATAAAGACCCTTTCTCCCCTTCTTCTTCTTCTTCTCCTTCCTCTTCCCCTTCCCCTTCTTCTTTCTCTTCTTAAAGAACTAGAGGTCTGGTGCATGAATTTGTGCACCAGTGGGGTCCCAGATTGCAAGATCCAGGATCGGGCCAAAACCAGCTCCCTGACATCCCCCAAGGGGTCCCAGATTGCGAGAGGGAGCAGACCAGGCTGAGGGACCCCACCGGTACACTATTGGGGCCGGGGAGGGATGAGGGAGGTTGGCCAGCCAGGGAGGGACCATGGGAGGGCTCTAGGGAGTGTCCGGCCCATCTTGCTCAGTCCTGATCGGCCAGACCCCAGCAGCAAGCTAACCTACTGATCGGAGCATCTGTCCCCTGGTGATCAGTGCACATCATAGCAACTGGTTGTCCTGTTGACTGACTGCCACCTGGTGGTCAGTGCACGTCATAGCAAGCGGTTGAGTGGCCTTAGCATATCCTTAGCATATTACACTTTGATTGGTTGAACGGATGACCGGACACTTAGCATATTAGGCTTTTATTATATAGGATAACCTTCAACATCTCATGTAATACTGGTTGAGTGGTAATGAACTTCTTTAGCTTTTTCTTGTCTATGAAGTTCTTTATCTGACCTTCAATTCTAAATGATAGCTTTGCTGAGTAAAGTAATCTTGTTTGTAGGTCCTTGCTATTCATCACTTTTAATATTTCTTGCCATTCCCTTCTGGCCTGCATAGTTTCTGTTGAGAAATCAGCTGACAGCCATATGGGCGCTTCCTTGTAGGTAACTAGCTGCTTTTCTCTTGCTGCTTTTAAGATTCTCTCTTTGTCTTTAACCATTGGAATTTTAATTATGATGTGCCTTGGTGTGAGCCTCTTTGGGTTCCTCTTGTTTGAGACTCTCTGTGCTTCCTGGACTTGTAAGTCTATTTCTTTCACCAGGTAGGGGAAGTTTTCTATCATTATTTTTTCAAATAAGTTTTCAATATCTTGCTCTCTTTCTTCTCCTTCTGGTACCCCCATTATGCAATGTTGGTACTCTTGAAGTTGTCCTAGAGCAGCAGTTCTCAACCTGTGGGTCGCGACCCCTTTGGCGATCGAATGACCCTTTCAGAGGGGTCACCTAAGACCATCCTGCATATCAGATATTTACATTACGATTCATAACAGTAGCAACATTATAGTTATGAAGTAGCAATGAAAATAATTTTATGGTTGGTCACAACATGAAGAACTGTATTTAAAGGGCCAGAAGGTTGAGAACCACTGTCCTAGAGGCTCCTTACACTATCTTCATATTTTTTTATTCTGTTTTCTTTTTGCTCTTCTGATTGGGTGTTTTTTGCTTCCTCATATTCCAAATTATTGATTTTATTCTCAGAATCCTCTACTCTACTGTTGAATCCCTGTAAATTATTCTTTATTTCAGTAGGTATATGCTGACTGGTCCTTTTTCATGTCTTTGAAGGTCTCACTAAGATCCTTGAAAGTTTCACTAAGTCCCTTGAAGCTTTCATTTGATCCTTGAGCAACCTTATGACCACTGTTTTGAACTCTGTATCCAGTAGTTTGCTTGCTTCCATTTCATTTAGTTTTTGTTTTGTTTTTCCTGGAGATTTCTTCTGTTCTTTCATTTGTGACATGTTTCTTTGTCTCCACATTTTGGCTGCTTCCCTGTGTTTGTTTCTATATATTAGGCAGAGCTGCTACATCTCCTGGAATTGGTAGAGTGACCTTGTGTAGTAGGTGTCCTGTAGGGCCCAGTGACTCAGCCTCTCTAGTCACCTGAGCTGGGTACTCTAGCTGAGCCCCTGTGTGGGCTGTGTGCATAGTCTTGTTGTAGTTGAACTTTGATTGCTGTTGGTATCCCTGGGAGGAATTGACCTCCAGGCCAATTGGCTGTGAGAACCAGCTGTGACTACAGTGGAAGAACTGCTGTGCAGGAGACAACCCTATGGAGCAGTACTCGTTTCAGTGAGGCTTTGGTGCTCACTGAGTCTGCCCCTTGAATGTGTCACTTGTGGATGTGTAGAGTTGTCATCTGGAAGTCCCCATGTGAGGCCAAGCTGTGAATCTAGGCAGGCTGGTGCTAATGCCAGGTCTTGGGCCTCTTATTGATAGGTATGGGGCACACTGATGCCAGCTGCTGCTTGTTTGAGAGATTTTAGGAGTCTGAAACCTGAGCCAGAATAGGCTATTCTTATGAAAAAGCTGCTGCCAACAGCTTGGTTGAGGCTGCAAAATGGATGGGACTTGGTCTCGAGGAATCACCTGGGCAGAGCAAACAGTGTGAGCCATGCTGAAGGAAACTCATATATGGCTGCCAGTCAGCTCTACAATGGGGGAAGTCTCAGCATTGGAACAATGACCCCTGCAAGCACCCCTGTCTGGTAGAAAGCTGCCTCCAACTTCTTGCTCCAATGCCAGACAATCCAGTTCCTCCCTATATGGCCCTAGATTCCCCAAAGCCACTGCCCAGCACTGGAGCTCAGAGGGAGCAGGACCATCCATGTAAGTTCATGCACTGGCCCTTTAAGAGGAATTGCCTGAGACAACTGCTGCTGGTTTTTACAGCCTGAAGTTATGAGGACTTCTCTTCCCAGGTCTGAAACCTTGGGCTCAGGGGCTGATGTGGGGCTGGGACCCCTTGCTTCTCACAAGAGGCCTCTGCAGCAGACATATCCCTCCCGATTAAGACAACACTACACTTGGTTTTCGGACCAGCCTGTTCCGCACCTCCACCCCTTCTACCAGTCTTGATGTACGGGGGGGTGGGGGGGGAGAAAACTTATATATTGAGATCCCAAAAGTATTTTTTAGAATTTAAAACTGAGAAATTAAAAATATATATTAAAATAAATGAAAGGAGAACCAAGACAACAGAGTAGGTAAACACCAGTACTTGCCACCTCCCACAACCACATCAAAATTACAACTAAAATACTGAACAACCATCATTCAGAACTGCCTGAAATACCTATATATTTCACTTTTAATTAGTTTTTTGGGAGAAGCAAAAATAGCGTGGTTACAAAATTTGATGATGACATGGAGCTGGAAAGAACAGTAAATACACAAGAAGACAAAGTTGGAAATTTCAACTAGCTATAGCAATGGACTGAACCCAACAAAATTAAGAGAATAATTGAAATGTCCATGGCCTTTGATCTAAAAATAACCCACACTAAGACAAGGAGACTTCTATTAGTAGCCCATTTGCAAAATGTTTAGAGTTTTTATGAACAAGGAGTAGCCAGTAAAAAAGGAAGTGAAGTTTTAGGTTTTACTAATAAAAGTACAGAGATACTTTACTCTTCAAATTCATACATTAAAGCTGTCCTTCCATAATTTGTGGGCAACCCTGCAGGCCACTGAAATTTATGCTTTTATTCATTTTTCTGAGGCACATATTTAGGTTACCAATATAGGAGAAATCCAGGCAACTGCTGATGCCCTCAGTTGATAGTGGCTTTATTATTCTCTGCTTATACAAGCATGATAACTCTTGTGAACTGACTTTTAAATTGTGTTTCTTCATGAAACACAACTTCAAAGAACAATGAACTTCTGGCCTGGGCCAGGTAGCTCAGTTGGTTGGAGCATTGTCCTGATGTGCTGGGATTTCAGGTTCCGTCTCCGGTCAGTGCACATGGCAGGAGGCAACCAATTAATGCATGGATAGGTGGAGCAACAGATTGACCTCTCTCTCTCTCAAATCAATCAATTTTAAAAAATGAACTTCTAATGTTCACATGTGAGTGAAGAAATCTAAGGAAATGAAGGTTCTGATCATAAGTCATAAAGACTGAGCACATTCAAAAGTAGATAGGATGATTTTGCAACCATCAGGGTAGAGATTATATCAGGCAAGAATTTCCAATGGTTGCTAAATCTAGGATGAAATTTTTATCATGGGCAGAGATTTGCAAGGTCTTAGAGTATGAGAGAAACATCACAGTACTATACATATAAAGTAGTGGGGAAATTGGGCAACACCTTCAACATCTGATCAAAGTTAACACTGCCTAGAAGGGACAGATGGACATTAGATGTGATATCTGAGAAGGGTACAATATCATCTATGCTAAATGACAACTGAAAATGCATAAGTGCAATCTAATCACAAGGAAACAACAGATAAAAACAAATGAGGAACATTTTATTAAAGCAAAATAGGAAGGACTATATTATTCAAAAAATTACAATGTCATAAAGACAAAGAAATGATGTATAAATATTCCAAATTAAAGGAAGTAAAAGAGACAAAACGAAATAGGTCTTATTGGGTGTCATGAACTAAATATATGTGTCTCCCAAAAACTCATATTTTGAAGTCCTATCCCCAATGTGAATATATTTGGAAATGAGATCTCAAAATAATTAAGGGTAAATGACGTCATAAATATAGATCCCTGATCTGATAGCATTAGTCTCCTCATAAGAAGAGAAACCAGAGAGCTCACTCACTTTCCATGCATGCATACCAAGTAAGGCCATGTAAGGACACAGTGAGAAGGCAACTATTTTAACAGCCGAGAAGAGAACTCTAATCAGAAACTGACCTTGCTGACACCTGACCCTGGATTGCCAGCCTCCAGCATTGTGAGAAGATTAGAAACAGAGAGCTTCCGGGTGGTGAACACTTAAAGATTCAGAGAGACTAGCATGGCTAGAGAGGGTATGGAAACTCTGCACCCATACCTTGCCCTATTCATCTCTTCCATGTGGCTGTTTCTGAGTTATATCCTTTTATAATAAACTGGTAATCTAGTAAGCAAAATGTTTCTCTGAGTTCTGTGGACCACTTTAACAAACTGATTGAACCAAAGGAGGAGGTTGTGGAAACCTCTGATGTCTAGCCAGTTTGTCAGAAGCACTGGTGACAACATAGACTTGTGACTGATGCCTGATGGGGGTGGAGGGCCAGTCTTTTAGACCGAGCTCTGAAACTGTGGGGTCTGATGCTATCTCCGAGGAGATAGTGTCAGATTGAGTTGATAGCTTGTTGGTGTTGGAAAACACACAGTCAAATCAGTGTCAGAACTGGGATATGCTCAAACTATCCTAGCTCAGGGAAACATGTAGTTTGGGAAGAAAATGGACGAAAGGGCATGGGATGAGGAACTTTTGATTCCTGGGTGGCCATGTGGTCCCCCATGGTACGGAGCAGCAGCTGTGCTGCAATCAGTCAAGGTAAAAGTTACCAATGGAATTTAGAGATGATTCCAACTCCTGGGAAGTTGGTCCCACTGGATGCATAAAGAAACGCAAACAAGTTAGAAAAAAAGCAAAATATTCAATCCCTTGGTTATTGTTATCTGTAATAGCTAAACTAAAAGTTGAAAAACCCTGGCTGGGTGGCTCAGTTAGTTGGAGCGTCATCCCGTATACCAAAAGGTTACTGGGTTCAATTCCCAGCCAGGGCTTATAACTGGGTTGTGGGTTTGATCCCTGGGCAGGGCGGATACAGAAGGCAACCAATCGATGTTTCTCTCTCATATCTATCTATCTCTCTCTCTCTCTCTCTCTCTCTCTCTCTCTCTCTCTCTCTCTCTCTCTCTCTCTCTCTCTCTCTCTCTCTCTCTCTCTCTCTCTCTCTCTCTCTCTCTCTCAAAAAAAAAAAAAAAAAAGTTGCGTTAGACCTTTGTGCTAGACCAAGCTCAGATTTCGGTGAGTCTGACCTTCCACCACTAGCCTCAAAACTGACTCCCGATTATGAAGGAACAAGAAGGTAATCAACATGCGGAAAGAGAAAAGAAACCTGGTTACCAGTGAGAGGGAGTTGTTTCACTTTGGATTAGTATCATGAGCTTCCTGAAGAACCTTTACTAACATGGATTGTGGGAGTAACTAATTTGGGGGCTGTTTCTTTGGTTTTGAATGCTGCAGAGTGGAAAAGCATGCTGGGTTTGTTCAGGGCCCACAGCTCACTATGGAACAATCACAGATGGCTATATATGCCTCAAACACACAAGAGGTTATTCCTGAGGGAACAGCCAGCCTAACGCACTGGACAAAAGTAGGTATGTTTACCCTGAGAACGTGGACTATTCCTCTCCGCCTGTGAATGCCAGATGGAACACCCAGATGAAGCAGCTGCTATGCTTTGCATGCAAGCCATGTGGGACTAGCTTTATGATAACCAGGATAGTCACCTGCTGAAAATGCCCTTTATCCAGGTCATGGTAAATGCTGTTAAGAGGGCCCCTTTCACATGGACACCCCATATAATCTTATTGTTGCAAAACTGAAAAACTAAAAATCAAATTTGCTGTCACAACTTCCCCTCTGGGGTCTTACATCCTATATAATAAAAGGCTAATATGCAAATAGACTGAACAGTAGAACAACTGGAACAACCAAACAACCAGTGGCTATGACATGCACTGACTACCAGGGGGTGTGCACGGAACATGGTGGGATGGTGGAGCAGGTGAGCAGGGGCACCAGACCAAGACGGGGCACGGCTGCTGTCATCGGGGCAAGCCTGTGATGGTTACTGAAAATTCTTTGCTCCCGCACGCCGCAGTCCCACCCAGCACTCACAACTGCCACCCGCACTGGCCCCACTCGCACCCACTGCCGGCACCGGAGCCACCGCTCGCACCCACTGCTGGCCCCCGGCACCAGCCCCGATCGCTCAGTGCCATCAATGGGTGAGAGCAGTGGCTGCCGGCCCGCCAGCCACCTCCAAGGCAGGTGCCAGCAGGGGCCCCCCCAATCGCCCTGCCAGTTGCCCCGCAGAGAGAGGCTACCAGTGGCTGTGGCAGGGGCGGAGCCGGTGAACAGGCAGTGCCAGGCTGACCAAAGTGGTTGCCAGCAGGGGCCCCGCCCCGATCACCCCACCGGTCACCCCACAAATCGGCCCTGATTGCTGGCCAGGCCTAGGGACCCTACCAGTGCACAAATTTCGTGCACCAGGCCTCTAGTTATATAAATGTCTAATCATTATGCTATACACCTGAAACTAATATAATATTGTATGTCAACTGTAGTTGAAAAATAAAAAATTATAAAAAAATAAAAATAATAGCAAACCCTCAAAAAAAAAAAGACAACCACAATAGCAATTTTTTCTATTTAAAAAATGGGGGACAGGGTCCCTTGGTTCCACCTCTTGTTTTGCACAAGAATGGGTAAAATGGTTGAGAGGTGGAGAAATTTCCAGAACTTCTTGATACAGAAATCCCATGAACTATGGTACCAAAAATCCATTGGTGAAGCCCTAACTCAGGCTACAATTAGATCAAAAGAATGTGAAAGTGTAATGGTTAATAGGATTGTGAATATTGGAATGTTTAAGCAAGTATTATGTTAAAAAGCTGTGTTCACTTTACCTGTTACATCTTGCTGCTTTTAAAATTCTTTGTCTTTAACCTTTGGCATTTTTTTTAACCTTTGGCATTTTAAGTATGATGTGTCTTGGTGTGGGCCTCTTTGGATTCATCTTTTTGGGAACTCTCTGTGCTTCCTGGACTTGTATGTCTATTTCCTTTACCAGGTTAAGGAAGTTTTTTATCACTATTTTTTCACATAGGTTTTTAATTCCTTGCTCTCTCTTCCTTTTGGCAATCCCATGATGCAAATGTTTATCCTCATTTTTTTATTCTTTTTTCTTTTTGCTGTTCTGATTGGGTGTTTTCTGCTTCTTTATCTTCCAAATCTCTGATTTGATCCTCTACTTTATCTCCTCTACTGTTGAGTCCATGGAATATATTCTTCATTTAATGTACTCTCCATTTCTGACTAGTTCTTTTTTATGTTTTCTATCTCCATTTTTTGTTTCCTATATCTTTGTTGAAGTTCTAAGTTCATCTATTCCTCCCTTAAGTTATAACCAGTGTTTTGAACTCTGTATCTGGTATATTGCTTGCCTCCATTTTGTTTAGTTCTTTTTCTGGAGTTTGTTTTGTTCTTTCATTTGTCCGCGTTTCTTTGTCTCCTCAGTTTGGCTGCCTCCCTGCGCTCCTTCCCAGGTGTTAGATAGAGCTCTAATGCCCTCTGAGGTCACTCCATGAATGTGTCACTCATGGAAGTGGTTGGGTGATGCCTGACAGTGGTCTGAAGCTGTCCACCAGGTACGTTGGCTCTGGGGCCTCCCAGGAGCTGCAGGCCAAGTTCAGCAGCCACCTGTGCCATGCCCAGGGCCACCCAGCATGAGCTATAGAGCAATCTGCAAATGGCTGATACTTGTGCTAGGCTTACAGGTGCCCTAGAGAGGCCAAGCTGCAAACCAAGACTGGCTGCTGCCAGTCCTGGGGCCACTTAGCAAGAGGTACAGGGCACACCAACGCCAGATGTTGCTTGTTAAAGAAATTTTAGGAAAAGTCCATAGCTTGAGCCAAGATAGGCCACTTGTATGAAAAACCCACTGGAAAGGCTTCAGTGGCCTGCAAGTTTGGTGAGGTGGGGTCTCAGGGAATCACTAGGGTGGGGCAAATGGTGTTAGCCAGGTTGATGGAGACTCAGATATGGCGCCTGCCAGCTGGTTCTGTGAGGGGAGGGCTCAGCAAAGGAACAGTGGCCTCTGCCAGCACTTCTGCCTGGGAGAAAGCTGCCCCTCAAGCCCTCACCTTGATTCCAGACAATCCAGTCTCTCCCCATATGTCCCTGGTGCCTTTTGAGCTGCTACCCCAGCACTGAGGCTCAGAGCAAGTAAGCCCTTGCATGGGCCATTTAAGGGGAAAGCCTGGGACAGCCCTCTGTCTCACTCAGCCACAATCTCTGCTGGTTTTCATTGCCAGAAGTTATGGGGACTTCTCTTCTCAGCACTGGAACCCTGGGCTGGGGGACCTGGTGTGGAGCTGGGAGTCCTCACTCCTCAGGTGGGTGGAGGGGTCTCTGCAGGTGAAATATCCCTCCTGATTTTTAACAGCCACACGTGGGTGTGTGACCAGCCCATTCCAAGTCTCCACCTCTTACCAGTCTCTATGTGGCTTCTTTATATCCTTGTTAAAGGACTTCTGTTAAGCTAGACTTCAGGGGTTCTGAATGATGGTTGTTTTATAATTTAGTTGTGATTTTTATGTGGTTGTGGAAGGATGAAAGTACCACATTTACCTACTCCGCCATCTTGACCAGAAGCACAGATGTTTCTTTTTCAGAGATTAAATCATGCTAGATGTATATCTTGTAGCCTGTATTTTTACATTTTGATCATTTTTAATGACTGTATAGTGTTCTGTTATAGTCTCTTGTATCTATGTTATAGCATCATTTAGGTAGCTTTGGTTTTCTGCTAGTGCAAGCAATGGTGAGATAATCCTCTTTGTGTACTTGTTCAATTATTTCCATTAGACAAAAGCCCAAGGAATAGAGTTTCTGAATAAAAAGGCAGGCACTTTTTACTTCTGATGTATATTGTCAAATTGCGCTCCAGAATTAAAACTGTTACCAATTAACACTCCCAGCTCCAGTGCAAGAGAATACGAGTTTCCCCACAGCCTCACCATCACTGGCTTGGAAGCACAGTTTTAAAGAGGGGGCACTATGAACTGATGTCTTTGTTCTGCCTCTCTCCCTCCTAACAGCCGAGAATACAGGTGCCCAATAAACCAATCCAGGCTGCACACTAGTAGACAATCTGATCTAATCGGATTGATCTAGGTGGCAGAGACCCGTCCCTCTGGTTCACTGCCAAGTATCCTGGCCTCGTGTGGATCCTATAAAGGCAGCAGCTCCAAGCACATTACACAAAGGTCCCCGACTCCATTAAAACTCCACCTGCTCTCCAGGCCATCCCTTCAGCCATGAAGCTCCTGCTCCTGGTCTTTGCAGCCCTCGGATTCCTGGTGACTCCAGGTAAACTGGGTGGAGGAGGGAAGAGGAGAGCTGGGGGCCAGAAACACTAGATGTGGTGGCTCTGGTAACAGACAAGTGAGGGTGGAAGGGGGCAGGGCTCACCCCACTCAGTTCCAACTTAAGCTAAGGATCTCCCCACATCCACCACTGGCCTCATACCCCATACCCAGCCACCATCCTACACAACCTTGTACAAAAACAAAAACAAAACAAAAAAAACACAGTTCCCAAAACATTTTTCCTGTTCTAAAGCAAGGGTCGGCCTCAACCTCATCCAAAATATCTTTCCTCACTTTTTGCACCCTCCCTTTATCTCCCAAGACACTGAGAAGGCGTTTTTCTTCACAATGTTCATTCTTTGAGACCAACCCTGGTTAGTGCTCAGAGGCGAGAATGAGCCTGGGAGGAAGAGACTGGGGTCCCGTCCACAGGGCGGGCGGGCAGGGTGAGGAAACCTCTTAGAGGGCAAGTTCCACACGGGATGGCAAACAAGGTGCTCAGCTCAAACCCTGGGACAAGGAGAGGATGAAGACTCAAAGAGAGAAAGAGATCAGAGAGCCAGGCAATGGGTGTGAAGTCAGCCAGAGGACGGGGGTGTTCAGAAGATGCCAGTGCTGTGAGCTGATGGCAGACACAGCTGAGATAAAGCCCCAGGTTTAATTAGAAGGTGGTCTCTGGTGCTGGGCAGTGTCTGAATGCAAACACACAAAAACTGTTGGTAGCAACCATCAGTTGCCCTTTAATGCTCTTGGAGAATGATATGAGTTGTGTGTTTTTTTGGCCTGGATTGACTGATATTTATAACTTTATATTCCTTGAGAACAAATGAAGCAGAAACACCATAAAAGGGGAGACAGTGGGTGGGTAAGAATAGCTCCAGTTCTCCCTTATTTGTGTCCGTGCGCCTCCCTGACAATGACGACCTGGCTCTCCCCACCTCCCCGTTTTCACCCACACATTCTGCAGTACCAGCTAGGGCTTCATAAGCTGCGAAGATGCAGATACGGGCAAAAAGAAAAGGCTCCTCAGAGTTCCCAGAGGCCGTCAATCAAGGGAGATTGTGTCTGCTCTTCACTGCCCTTCCCAAGTCTCATTCACCGGATATCTCGAGCATACGTCTCCAAATAAAAATCCAAATGTCCCCATCTGGCCCCCATCCCTTGGTAGTTCCTATGCTGCTTCTAACTTCGACTTCTCTGGTCTTTTTCTCTCCCTGCAGCCAGTGGGGGCGGAACAAGATGTGGGCGTAAGGTCCCCGGACACTGCAGGCTACGCTGTCACTCCTCTGAAAGATCTATGTTCATGTGTGACAGGTACAAACTATGTTGTGTCATGAACGGCTTGGTGCCAGAGCCCATTAAGCCACCACCTGCCTATAGGTACCCATGCAGACGAACCACAAAAAGCAAAAACCAGCAGCCAGGAATGAGTATAAGACCAAAACCTCTCCAATGACTCAGAGAACTATACATCATCAGATCACCTACCAGTAAATTGCTGGGCTTCCTCCTCTGGGGCTTCAACTTATGGCCAACCTCAAAGCTCCTATCTTCTACATCAGTCTGTCATTTACTTAGAAAAGAATTTGGAGTTCGTATCGGCCCTACAGGAATTACGCCATGTGGATTCATCCACAGGGTATGCCAGTTTGAGTCCCCTGAGAGTGATGCCAAGACAGAATTAGACCTGGAAAGATTGACTGAGGAGAGACGCCTGTGATGGACAAAGGTGAGAGGCAACAGTAGGCAAGGAGAGTCTGCAGACTGCAATGCTGGTCTGATACTTATACAAGGAGAGAGGACAGGAGGAGGCTTGGGTAGGAGGAGCCTGAGGCTGCAGATCTAAGGAAGTCTCAGTCATGAGACGGGGTGGGGAGGCCCAAAGCAAGAACTGTCCCTCAGAGGAGCCCCACCAAGGGGAAGAAATGTCCAGACCCCAGCATCCCACTGTCACCGGCTGGGAGCAGCTCAGGGAGAGCATGGCCTTGGCGTGAATGCTACCGAATTCTGGAGTTCTGGCAACTAGAGGCTGTCCACCAATTACATCCTGGCAACAGGTTCTCTTGAAAGGAGACCTGAGTGGTGTACCCTCATGGCTGCCACAGAGCATTAGTAGAGAGAGAAAAGAGCTGCAGCCCTAACCGGTTTGGCTCAGTGGATAGAGC
>NW_005367210.1:100739-102945 GCF_000412655.1 Myotis brandtii
AAAAAAAAAAAAGAGCTGCAAGTGTATGCATGACCAGTGGATGGACTGATGAGGTATTCATTTACTCATTCATGTAATAAACTGGACAAAATACAGGATGGGGCAAAAGTAGGCTTACAGTTGTGAGTATACAAAACACAGTTTATTCTTGTATTACTACTTATTAATTATTGTATTATTTTCCATACGAACAACTGTAGATCTACTTTTGCCCCACACTGTACATAGAACTAACATTGGTAACACTCGGAAAGCAAGGCTGAAAGATGCTGGTGACTCATATGTGCCCACCCGCAAAGTTGGCATAACCCTGTTGGGAAGCAGAGTGGAAATAAGGACAAAGAAACAGAACTTCTATTTGTTCAATCCAGTTAACAGTACTTCTGGCTCTATGCATCATAAGTTATTCCAAAGAAGCAAAAAGTTATGGGCACAAAAGGGTTCAGTGCAATGTTATTTAAATGGCAAGAAAATCAGAACATTCTGAATGATGAAATATTATATATAAGTAACATGTATAATTATGGACAATTGGAAAAGAAATGCTTATAGAATAATGATACACGCTAATAACATTATTCAAAATGGCATTTATAATATGGTTGCTATTATGGCAAAATTGTCTCTTCAAGCAATACAACAAAACTCATGAAAATTATGACTTTCTTATTTAGTGGGAAAGCAAGATCATGTATAAATTTCCCCTTAAAGTTTGATATCCATTAATGTTGTATAACATTTGTATCACAGGTACCAAATTCAACCTGAGAACAAATCAGAACACCTGAGCCTAAACAATTTAAAGCAATCCTGCAAACATTCTAACCATACCAAAAAGAATTTAAATACCAAATCCCTACAAGACCAAAATTAATTCCAGGTAGTTTTAAAATGAAAGGGTGAAAAATAAAGTATTAAAAGATTACATACTTAAATATTTAATTTGGGGGCAAGGAAGTTCTAAGTAGGTATGGCAAAAAAGGCAAAACTCATGTAAGAATAAACTGATTACATAGCATAAATTTCTATCTGTCTGAAGATACCATTTTTAAATGTATTCATATTTTTGCATGTATCAATAGTCCTTTTTTTAATTTGTGAATACTATTCCATTGTATAAATATACCACAATTTTATTATCCACTGATTTGGTGATAGACATTTTGGTTGGTCCCAGTTTGGAGCTATTACAAACAATGTGTCTATGAATGTTCATATACAGGTCTTTGTATGGGTCCACATTTTCATTTCTCTTAGGTAAATACCTAGGTGTGGAATGGTTAGATCATATGGTAGGTGAATATTTAACTTTTTAAGAAAATACCCAACTGTTTTCCAAGATGGTTGTATCACTATACATTCCCGCCAGCAGCATATGAAAATTCCAGTTGCTTCTCACCCTCACCAATATTTGGTACAGTCAGTTTTTTTTCATTTTAACCTTTCTAATAGGTGTGTAATGGTATCTCATTGTGATTTTTTAATTTGTATTTCTTTAATAACTAACTACCCAAAACAGTGTATTCTGTGTGATTCCATTCATATAAAATTCTAGAAAATTCAAAGTAAGCTCTAATGACAGAAAGCAGATTGCCTGTGGATATGAGGGTGGGTAGAGACAACTGGCGGGAGGAACTGCAAAGGGGCATCAGGACACCTTGAGAGATGATGGATATGTTCATTGTCTTGATTGTGGTGATGGCTTAGCATGGATATATGTACTAGTAAGTAAAAAATTTACCAAATTTTAAATGTGTGCAGTTTATGGTATGTCAATTATCTATATCCTACCTAATAATAGACAAACAGGGTAATTGACCATACCTTCGCTACACCTCCCATTGGCTAATAAGTGTGATATGCAAATTAACCGCCAACAAAGATGGAGGTTAATTTGCATACGTAGGCTCCAAGCGGCGGAGCGAAGACTGAAGGTGAGCTGGAGCCGTGAAGACGGAAGACGGAAGGCAGCTCCGGCAAGGGCCGCGAAGACAAAGGACGGAAGGCGGCTCCGGTCAGAGCGAAGGCCTGGGTCCCAGGTGCCGGAGGAAAACCAGTGCTGGCAGCCAGGAGAAGGGAAGGCCTATTGCACGAATCTCTTTGTGCAACAGGCCTCTAGTCTACACTAATAAAAGCGAAACATGGTAATTAGCGTACAACCTCTACCCTTCCCATTGGCTAATCAGCATATCCTTATGCAAATTAA
>NW_005367210.1:104608-108060 GCF_000412655.1 Myotis brandtii
AACCTGATCGCCGACCAGGCCTAGGGACCCTACCTGTGCACAAATTTTATGCACTGGGCCTCTAGTATCTCAATAAAAGCTATTAAAATAAACCTCAAAGTGAAACAGAAAATTTAAAGTGTCATAGTTAAAAAACAAATGAGCCCAGCCAGCATGGCTCAGTGGTTGAGCATCACCCTATGAACCAGGAGGTCATGATTTGATTCCCAGTCAGGGCACATGCCCTGGGAGAGTGCAGGAGGCAGCCAACTGATGATTCTCTCTCATCATTGATGTTTCTATTTCTCTCTCCCTCTCCCTTCCTCTCTGAAATCAATTTTTTTTAATCTTAAAATGAAGTATTAATTTTTAAAAATGAAGTATTAATACCCTAAAAACATAACAAGTTAACAAGTTAACATAAAGTAACAAGGAAAACACGAAACCTCTGGTAGAAAATGAATGTGACATGAAGTAGCAACTTAACCACTAAAATGCCCAAAAAACATGGGCAAAAAAATAAAATCTGTCTTACTTGTAATTAAATAAATTCAAATTAAAACTATTATGAGATCTCATTTTTTATCTATTAGACTTTCAAAAAGTCAAGAGATTTGCAAACCTAAGTTTGACAGGGTATAAACAGAAACAAGTCCTGTCATCAAACACTCCTAATTAGGAGTAAATGGGTAAATTCTGGAAGACACTTTTCAAAAAACCTTAAAAATGTTGATTGTCTTTGCTCAGAGACTCTCATTTTAGGAATAAATATATTCTGTGGAAATAAGCAGAACCCATATAAAAAATAATGCACAAACATAACCCTAACAATATAGTTTAAAACTAAAAACTACCTAAATGTCCAGATATGAGGGGATTGTTAAATAAATATATTCATAAAGCGGAACGCTATGCATTCCTTTAAAAAAATAAGTTTAGAGTTTCTTCAATCATATAGAATAAATCTAGTCATGTTTATCAATTCAAAAAACAATTTTAGAATCATGGTGGTTAATCTCATTTTATAATAAAAATACATGCACACACATAGTCAGATACCCAAAATGCTGAGGCCCTATCTACATGTACTCTTTTTGCTCCATGGCCTTCTCAAAGAAGAAATGCAATGCATCCCAAAATAGAGTCAACTCCACAATGCAGTCATGAGAAATAAATGTTTTACCAAAGATATGGGAAGACAGGGAAGAAGGTTTGCATCACCACTACACAGCAAATCTTCATAACAATGCCCTTTCAAAACTCGTGTGTGTGTGTGTGTGTGTGTGTGTGTGTGTGTGTGTGTGTGTTTCAAGTTCTTTTTCAGCCACGGACAGCTCAGTTCACAGACCCTGGGTCTCGCAGTCACTCCTCTCCATTGGCCCCCTATCCACCTCCAATTCTCCCCTTTGTGATATGAAGGTCATTTTGTCCTCTCTCTGCTTCTCCTATTCACATCCTTACATCCAGAACCAGGTCAACAGGTATGATAACCTTTCTTAGTATCTACTCTCTAGAAAATAACATGGCATTGCAAATAAATTATTTCTTCATCATCATAAGTACATTTCTGATAGCAAGAGGTTCTAAAGATAGGATATGGGATTATGGACAATGTTTTTTCTTAATTATTTATATTTCTAAGTTTCTACATTAAACAGATTACCAAGAAAAAGTAATTCTCTAATAGAGACATGATAATTAATTAGCATATTGCAACTCAAACTGGGAAAACATTTTCTAGTTTTCTACTCCTTCCACCCCTCTTGCTCAAGGATGGAGGCGCACGCGGAAAGGGCTGGCAACTGAGGACACAGTTCTCTTTTTTAATCGGGAGGGAGTCACAAGCTCATAGAGACATGATAATTAATTAGCATATTGCCACTCAAACTGGGAAAACATTTTCTAGTTTTCTACTCCTTCCCCCACTCTTGCTCAAGGACTCACAAGGATCCCTAGGGCAGAACAGCTATAAATGACCCAAAAATTTGTTATATATAATGATTTGTTTGTTGTCCTATTATTCCAAACTAGTGTCCTGGTGCACGGATCTGTGCACATTGAAAGGAAATTAGTCTCTCCAGTGCAGAGACTAATGCAGGTGGTCTGTCCCAGGTGGTGGCTCGTGGAGCGGGACTGGGTGAGAAGGGCCGGACATGCCCTGGAGCCAACCTCCTGCGGTCCCTCCCCAGCTGGCCACACCTGGGCCAGCACAACAACTCAAAGGGCGTCTGCGGAGTGAGTCGGTTCCCTCCAGCAGGTGGGGCCCCTCAGCCTGGCCTGTGGGGAACAGGCCGAAACCGGCTCTCTGACATCCCCCGAGAAGTCCCAGAGCGCAAGAGGAATCGCAAGGAATCAGGCTCCCTCCTCTCTGGTTCCGGGGGTGGGTCACCCAAGAACCGCCACTACCAAGTGACCACAGCTCGGCAGCTACTGCGTTGAGCATCTTCCCCCTAGTGGTCAATACACATCATAGCTACTGGCTGGTCAGACAGTCTCTTAGCCTTTTATATATATAGATAATTTATTAAAGAATATAACTATAAAAAGAAACAGTTCCAGAGAAACCAAGATGGCGGCATAGGTAAACACCTGAAATAGCTGCCTCCCACAACCACTTCAAAAATACAACTAAAAGACAAAACGGACATCATCCAGAACCACAGGGAGGCTGGCTGAGTGGAAATTCTACAACTAGAGGAAAGAGAAAAGCGCACTGAGTCCGGTAGGAGGTGCAGAGGTATGGAAGTGTGGAGGTACGGAAGCGTGTACGAAAGGGCTGGCAGCTGGGTACGCTGTTGTCTTTTTCAATTGGGAGGGAAATATAAGCTCCCGACTGCTCTGAAATCCAGTTCCAGGCAAGAATCTGGGGACCCAGACTCATACAGAGAGAAATTGGACTGTCTGGCATTGGGCCGGAATGTGAGGGCGGCTTTCTCGCAGAGGTGCTTGTAGCGTTTATTGTTCCTGCATGGGGCCATGGGACACAGAGACTCAGGGACCTATCTGGGGCAAGGCCAACCGGCAATCATTGCTGTTTGCACCGCCCCGTGATTCCCTGAGACCCCGCCCCACCCAATTTACAAGCCCAATCAAGCTCCCCGAAGAGGCTTTTGTATATGAATGGCCTGGCCTTTCTCTGCCTAAATACCTGTCAAACTGCAGCTGGGTCAGAGAACCCCACCCAGAGCTTCCAAAAGAAGGCCTAAGGCTCCTGGGCAGCCTGCATTGCTTCCCAGCTGCGCCTCATCTTGACACCTCCAAACCCCAAACAAAGAGGAGGAATCTGGCCCTAACTGGTTTGGCTCAGTGGATAGAGCGTAAGCCTGCAGACTGAAAGGTCCCAGGTTCGATTCCAGTCAGGGGCGTGTACCTTGGTTGCGGGCACATCCCCAGTAGGAAGTGTGCAGGAGGCAGCTGATTAATGTTTCTCTCTCATTGATGTTTCTAACTCTCTATCCCTCTCCCTTCCTCTC
>NW_005367210.1:109946-146800 GCF_000412655.1 Myotis brandtii
ACCACTGCCCTAACCGGTTTGGTTCAGTGGATAGAGCGTTGGCTTGCAGACCAAAGGGTCACAGGTTCGATTTCGGTCAAGGGCATGTACCTTGGTTGCAGGCTCCTCCCTGGCCCAGGCCCTGGTGTGTGGGGGTGGGGGGGCCTGCAGGAGACAACAATCGATGTGTTTCTCTCACATCGATGTTTCTCTCTCTGTCTCTTTCTCTTTCACTCTTCCCAAAAATCAATAATAAAATAAGCAGGTGAGGATTAACAATTAATTAATTAATTAATTAAATTTTAAAAATTAAAAGCATAAATTCAATACTACACAGTCTTTACTCAGAGAAAAATAAGAGAAATTATTATAAAAAGAAAAGCAAATGTCTTCTCCGTTGAAAGTATGAAAAGGAGCTGCTGGACTCAAGGACACCAGGTCAAATGAGAGCCATACAAACACACCTTCTGTGACAGCACGGGTGAACCTGGAGATTACTACGCTTAGTGAAATACGCCCGTCAGAGAAAGACAAATACCATATGCTGTCACATGTATATGGAATCGAATGAACAAAATAAACCAACAAAAACTAGAAACAGAGGCATGAAACAGACTGACAGCTGTCAGAGAAGAGGGGTGAAGGGATTAAGCCAAAAAAATTATATATCTCACAAACAGACACAGACAACAGTGTAGTGATAGCCAGAGGGAAAGGGGGTGGGGTAAGAGGAGTGGGCAAAGGGGGACAATTGGGGCCGGAAAGAGACTGCGCTTTGGGCGATGAGCACAAGATGCAGTGTGAAGGTGATGTTTTGTTGAGTTGTACGCTTGAAACCTGTATGGGTTTGTGAACCAATGTCACCCCAATCAATTCAATTTTTTAAAAAAAGAAGAAGAAAAGGACACATCTATTGAACTATAAGATGGCTGGTTCCTTCCCCTTCTCAGCTTTAAATAGGCTGCCAGCCAGGCTTAGATTTCCTGGGCAGGAGATGAAAGAATTCCTCTCTGTGGTAGTCAGGGATGCCAAGGGAATTTGGGGAGGTGATAGAACTCTTCTGCATCCTGATTTCCGTGGTAGTTAAAACTCATCTAAAAAAAGATTTTCATGTGTTTTAAATTTGTCACTTCTATTCTTTACAGAACCTTGTAGTGCCAATACTTTTTTTAAAATATGTTTTTATTGATTTCAGAGAGGGAGAGGGAGAAACATCAATGATGAGAGAGAATCATTGATCGGCTGCCTCCTGCATGCCCCCCACTGGGGATTGAGCCCCAACCCCGGGCATGTGCCCTGACCGGGAATCGAACTGTGACCTCCTGGTTCAAAGGTAAATAAATGCTCAACCACTGAGCCATGCCGGCCGGGCAGTGCCAATACTTTTTAAAAGGTAAAAATTAAAATGAAATAAAACTGCAACATGAAGACTCAGAATTTTTTCTTTTAAATTCCTGTATATTGAAAATATTCAAACTTGAACAGAATTTATCTGTATTTGAAGTAATTCCATGTTAATAAACCTTTTTGACAAGAGTCAAAAAAAAAACTCATGCAACTGTCCACCCAAAATATAGTCCATTTTACTGTATTTTAGAAGTTAAAAAGTAAGATACAAACACAAAAATCTCATTATCACAGGAAAAAATTCTTCACTATATCAAGATAATAGAGAACTTTTAATTTATACAAACTTGGCTCTCATAAAATAAAATGTTAATATAAAATATTAAAATCTAAACTTTCAAGAACTATGACAAACTCCATCATATAACTTAAGTAAACAGCTCTCCACGAGAAGAACGACTCTTTCCTTCTCTCTTCCTCTCCCATTCTCGTTTTTCCTAAAGCTTAACTGAAACAGTGACCGTGAGCAGCAGGTACAGCTGGAAAAGATGAACGCACTGCTGTAAACACGCTCAGTCTCAGTTACTATTTTAATAGGTATGCGCTTAGCTTGCTCCTGTTTCTTAACTAGTTGTTTTTCTTACAAAGAAGAAAAAGAAAAACAATTCTGAATCTTGTTCTTTCAAAGCTAATTTTCTGATGATTGTATTCTTGGCCAAGAAGGAAAGGAGGGAGGAGGGGGAGACAGGGGGAGAAATATGCTAACAGGCTGTACTATCAGCCCACTCCAACAGGAATTTTAACCAATAAAACCAAATGCTATTATGAAATTAAATTGTCCTTAATATTCTATCTTTAAGTATAATCGTATTCACTGGGGAAAGTGAACTTGTGAGTTATCAAAACTGCACACTGGCCGACAGTGATGAAATTGATAAAATAATGTATGTACCATGGCATTATGCCCAGAAAAATGGCACAGTGGCTTCTGTCAAGACATTCTTTTCCAAGGCTGAAACCCTGGGGCTTTTTAAAATAAAATGTTTCTTTTCCTTTTTTGAAAATAAATCTGATGGCCCTAATTATTAAGCTAAAACGAATAAAACCACCATTCTTCTAGTATAACTTATATGAGGATTGATTTTTAAATTTTAACAGTGATCTTATTTCCAAGTTTAAAGGCGAACGATAAAATGCATAAAATAATCATACTGTAAATTTTAACAGTTCTCGGTGCCTCAGTCTGCTCAAGCTAACAAAACGCCATGGACTGGGGGCGTAAACAACAGAAATATATTTGCTCACAGTCCTGGGGGCTGGAGGTCCTGGGTCAAGGAGTCGGCAGGGTGGGTTTATGGTGAGCTCGCTCCCTGGCTGGTGGGTCCTCAAATGGTGGAGAGCGCGCGCCTCCTCGCCCCGAGGACGTGACCCCAGCTTGACCCGGACGCTGGACCCCCGCAATCAGAGGCTCCTCACTCCCTGCCGGTCCTCGGAATATATGTTCCTTGGGCTTTACGTTCCGCCCACCGGTACCATAGCAGGAACCATTTTCAAGGACACAGCCTTGGAAGAGTAATATGTTGCGCAGACCATCTGAACTGTATAAGTGACTGAACCCGTTAAGGACCCTATTTTTTTAAAAAAATTTTATTGATTTCAGAGAGGAAGGGAGCGGGAGAGAGAGAGAGAAACATCAATGATGAGAGAAAATCATTGATCGGCTGCCTCCTGCACGCCCCACACTGGGGACCAAGCCCCCAGCTCGGGCATATGCCCTGCAAGAATTGAACTGCAACCTCCTGGTTCATAGGTTGATGCTCAACCCCCAAGCCACACCAGCTGGGCAAGGTCCCTATTTATTAAACGTCTATTTATTTATTTATTTTATTAAACAGAATCTTAACCGGTTAAGATCCTGGCGGCTGGGTGAAGGGGTCTCATCTTGTGCCCCACCCCCCACCCCACCCCGCAAGACAAGCATCGTTAGCACCCACGGCCTGGCCGGTGTGACTCAGTGGCTGAGCATCGACCTATGAATCAGGAGGTTGCCGTTCAATTCTGGGTCAGGGCACATGCCCGGGCTGTGGGCTGGATCCTCAGTGTGGGGCGTGCAGGAGGCAGCCGGTCCGTGATTCTCTCTCATCATTGATGTTTTTATTTCTCTCTCCCTCTCCCTTCCTCTCTGAAATCAATAAAAATATATTAAAAACAAAATAAACTGCCACCCACCAACCTAAAGTGGTCTGCGTCTTTCTTCCATCTCTCCTTGCCCTCCATGTTCAGGAGGCCAGTTTGGGGGAGACAGAAACATTCAGTTCCTAACACTCAGTTTGGGAATTCAATACTTGAAATTACCCATTAGCAGAAATAAGAATATCTATTGGTACACAGTTGTAAATGTAATTGTTTTGAGAGAATGAATATAGACCTGCTTCAATTCTTTTATAATAATGCATTGATTACATAATGTAGCAAATTTTGAAAATACAGACATGACATACTTTATTTTTTTAATGAGCTTTTTAAACCAAAGCAAATCTGTCTATAAACATTTTAACTTCCTTTGCCTTTCTAGAAAGCATTAATCTTCCATTACTTTGAGGACATAGAAGTGTAATGTAAACATGGGTTTTGTGGTAGGCATAGTTCTAACGTTGCCCCATCCTCACCATTCCTGTCCCTGGTTAGTCAATCAAACACTAATCCAAATACTGCTGTGAAGGGATTATGCAGATATATCATTAAAGTCTCAGGTCAATTGGCCTTAATATACAGGGATTATCCATATGGGTCTGCCCCCATCAGGGGAGCTCGTTAGAAGCAGGGTTTTCTCTGGTTGGTAGAAGGAGTCAGAGAGATTTGAAACATGACAAAGACCTGATGCCCCCTTGCTGGCTTGAAGATGGAGGGGACCCAGGACCAAGAATGTGGGTGGCTTCTAGAAGCTGAAAGCAGTGCAGCAAGGAAACGGGGGCTTCAGTCCTACCCGAGGAACTGAATTCTGTCCACAACCTGAATGAGCTTGGAAGCTGACTGTCCCAGAGCCCAACCCAGCTGACACTCTGATTTCAGACTTGTGACACCCTAAGCATAGAACTCAGCCGAGCCCACCAGGACTTCTGACCCACGAGCTGTGAGCTAATAAATAAATATATGTGGTGTTTAAGTTGCTAGCTCTGTAGGCATTTGTTATTCAACACTGGGAACCTAATACAGATTTCCAACTAAAATGTGTTTTGTATGTGGTGTGTAAGTTGCTAGCTCTGTGGGCATTTGTTATGCAACACGGGGAACCTAATACAGATTTCCAACTAAAATGTGTTTTGATTTTATGAATTAATGACTTACAAACTGGTTATACCCAGATTATATTAGAAAAATTTGTGAACTAAAATCCACTAAAATTTTCTGCGTGGATTTAACAGAATAATATTTCTCTAGTAATTCTTAACATTGATATTCTTTGCATTGGCATGTTATATTTTCTGATATTTTAAAAATGCCTTTTGAGACTTTAATATAATGGTAAGTTCCCATGTATACCTAAAGATCTTAATAATATACTTAAGTTAGATTTAATTGTGTTTTAATTAAGATTGTCTTTGTTTTAAATAATGTTACAATTTAAACATACTTTGATATGACAATATAGGTAATATTAAGATTATCTTAATATTATTATGTGTAGTGTAGTAACTAAGGTTTAAGATCATCATACCAGTTATAAGTGAGAGGAAGACTGAGAAAAATCAGAAAAGGGAAAAAATAATTGATAAGCTTTAATATTTGGATAATTTTTAAAACTGTAACCAATAGTTTGGGTACTCTTTTTTTCCAAGGTAAAAATGGCAAACCTTTTTACATGGGACTAGAGCCACCTGCAGCTTCTGACCATATGAAATGTCGTCATCTCCATATCTGTTTCTCCAGTTATTAGCATGGTCTTGGCCACCGGGCAGCTGAATGTGAGACTACAGCTTCTAGGGCAGAAAAAACACACTGCCCTTTTTCCCTACTAAAGATACGACAATGACCTTTCTCCATAGGGCAAGTAATAGAACCAGGGTAGCTGGTCCCCAAAACTAATTTCTTTCCCTCCTGAATACACTGCTACCCTACATCTCACGGACTTACTTGCAGTTAAGGGGGTCATGTGACTGAGTTCTTTCTGGCCAACAGAATGGAGGTGGAAATGATTGTGCCTTTTCTTGGTGACCTAGAAAATCCTCCTGCAGGATATCCCGTTCTCCTTCGCTGAACATCCTTCAGGGGGTCAGTAAGACCCAGTGTGATCTTGGAAGTCACATGTAGAAGATGCCAGGGCCTCCATCAGCAAGGGTCTCTGACTAATTCACGGAGGAGCGAACCACACCTCACACTATGGACTGGAATGTATGTGAGAAGTAAACTATTAGGTTGAACAGCTGAGTTGGAACGTCTGTTTGTTATATGACCTACTACCAATAAATAGACAAGAAATAGAGACAATTATTTACAATCCTAACCTCTCCTTCATCGAAGAAGAGAGTTAAATAACAGGCACTAAAATTTTCTAGACACAGAGAAAAAAAATTAGCCTAATAACCATCAGTGGCCACATCCACCCTCATAGGTTACTACCTAGGTAGATTATGTGAGTCTAAATTTAAAAGTAAAAGAGCATTTGCCACAAAATTTTTTAAAATTGATTCATTATGAACTTATGTGTAAAAATTACAAAGACTTAAGTCAGGACCCCTACTCTGCTTTTTTCCCATAGCATGTATCAGTCCCCTTTTCTTAAAATCACTGTATTGAGGTATAATTGACATACAAAAAGCTGCAGGTGCTGAAACCGGTTTGGCTCAGTGGATAGAGCGTCGGCCTGCGGACTGAAAGGTCCCAGGTTCGATTCCGGTCAAGGGCATGTACCTGGGTTGCGGGCACATTCCCAATGGGAGATGTGCAGGAGGCAGCTGATCGATGTTTCTCTCTCATCGATGTTTCTAACTCTCTATCTCTCTCCCTTCCTCTCTGTAAAAAATCAATAAAATATATATTTTTTAAAAGCTGTAGGTATTTAATATATACAACTTGATGGGTTTGGCGATAAGTACCACCCGTGAAACCATCACCACAATCAAAGCCATAATTTTCTCCAACATAGCCCTAGCCGGTTTGGCTCAATGGAGAGAGCATCAGCCTGCGGACTAAAGGGTCCCAGGTTCGACTCTGGTCAAGGGCACGTACCTTGGTTGCAGGCTCCTCCCTGACCTGGGCCCTGGTGGGAGCTAGTGCAGGAGGCAACCAATCAATGTGTTTCTCTCACATCAATGTTTCTATCTTTCCCTCTCTCTTCCACTCTTCCTAAAAATCCATGGAAAAATATCCTCAGGTGAGGATTAACAACAACAACAAAAAGTTTCTCCAACATATTACCTTCTAATATAGCTCACTTACTTGTGACATTTACTGCTTATCCTCTACCTCCCCTTACTTAATAATCCAACTTCCCCAGGACAGGAATCTTTGTTTTGTTCACAGACATACCTCAAGAGCCTAGAACAGGGCCTTGCAAATAGTTAGAGATAAATGCTCACTAGGACATACCTGCTGTCTGAGATATGAGTAATAACTTAAAATATGAGCAATAAACAAACATTATAGGTCACATTCTGAAGATGATACCAACCAAAATTATCCAGCAAAATAGCCTATATCCACTGGATTATGCCAGATAAAAAGTTAGGATCCACGTCTACCCTATAGTGCTGATTGCAATACACCAAAACAGCCGCACTGTGTCCCTGGATGTTCCTTGAATATACCCCGCATACACTCCTGCTCAGGGCCTTTGCACAGTAACACTTCCTTGTTACTAAAGTGACCTTTTCTTGCACATCCACATGGTTCCCTTCCTCGCTTTGTTCGGGTCTTCCATCAAATGTCACTAGGTGAGGCCTTCCCTGACTGCTTATATTTAAAATCGAATACCCTCATCCCAGGAATTCCCTATTCTCTTTTCCACAGGTTCAATGCTATCTAACATGTTACAAATGTTACATGTCTATTTGGGGTTTTTTTGTCCCCCCCGACACACTAGAACAGGGGTGGGCAAACTTTTTGACTTGAGGGCCACAATGGGTTCTTAAACTGGACTGGAGGGCCGGAACAAAAGCATGGATGGAGTGTTTGTGTGAACTAATATAAATTCAAAGTAAACATCATTACATAAAAGGGTACGGTCTTTTTTTTTTTTTTTAGTTTTATTCATTTCAAACGGGCCGGATCCAGCCCCGCGGGCCGTAGTTTGCCCACGGCTGCACTAGAATGTAACTTCCTTTGTGAATGGTCTTGTGTCTTTAATTCACTGCTGAAATCCCAGGGCCTGGAATAACTGGCATATAGCGGTGCTCCATGAATATTTGTTGAATTAATACATAAATGATCAAATAAAAGAATGCTTAAACAATGTAGCTAAAACTTACAGTTAGAATAAGCTAGGACAGCTGGTCTCAAATATTTTTGGTCTCTGGACCCTTTTATCCTCTTAAAAATTATTGGGGACCTTAGAGAGCTTGTTTATGTAGGTTATACCTATCAATAATTACTACATTTGAAATTAAAACTAAGAAATTGTAAATATTTATTTGATTTTAAATGTTTTTTATTGATTTGAGAAAGAAAGGGAGAGAAGGAAACATTGATAGGTGCCTTCTGTACACGCCCCAAACAGGGACCAAACCTGCAATCTGGGTATGTGCCCTGACTGAGACAAACCAGTGACCTTTCGGTGCACTGGACAATGCTCAACCAACTGAGCCACAGCAGCCAGGGCTATTAATTGATTTTCAAATAGCAGTAATAAACTCATTACATGCAAACATAAATATATTATGAAAAATAAGTATATTTTGAAAAAACTGAATAAGAAAAGTGGCTATTTTAATTTCTGCAAATCTCATAGATTTAATGGAAGACATCAGTGTTCTCCTATTTGTTTCTGTATTCATCTTGCTGCCATATGTTGTTATGGTTGAAATGTGTGTAGAGGGAGGAGTATTTTAATAGCCTTTTCAGATATTTGTAGATAGTCTTCTTTGATATTACACCAAAACTCAAACATGTGGTAGTTCCTTAAAGGTTAATTGTAACAAGGAATTTGAAACCATGTCAAAGGACTGTCTTGTACTCTGTTACATTAAAATGCATTGGCATATATTGTTCTTTAAATAAATCTATTACCCATCCATGACTTAGTCACTTCCTGCACTGATTCCTTAAGAAGTATTGATTCAGAGTTATACAGATCTTCCAGAATTTGACGTTTCATTATACAATATCAAAATACCATGTTCATTAATATCACCATTTATCAGAAAAGTCTTTAAAACCTGAGAAGCTTCAAACTCAGTGATGGATACACTTTGAATTTTATTTTATCGTTGCCAAAAATACTATCAGTTATTTTTCTTGAGTGACTGGCTCACTTGGACCATTTGTAAAAAAAAAAAAAAAATTGTCTAGCCCTAGCTGGTTTAGCTCAGTGGATAGAGCGTCGGCCTGCTGACTGAAGGGTCCCAGGTTCCCAGGTTGTCAAGGGCACATGCCCTTGAGTGACTGGCTCACTTGGACCATTTGTAAAAAAAAAAAAAAAATTGTCTAGCCCTAGCTGGTTTAGCTCAGTGGATAGAGCGTCGGCCTGCTGACTGAAGGGTCCCAGGTTCAATTCCAGTCAAGGGCACATGCCCAGGTTGCGGGCTCAATCCCCAGTAGGGGGCGAGCAGGAGGCAGCCAATCAATGATTTTCATCATTGATGTTTCTATCTCTCTCTCCCTCTCCCTTCCTCTCTGTGAAATCAATAAAAAGATATTTTTAAAAAACAAAGCTGAGAGCCAGCCTTAGAGAATGAGTCTAGAGTCGCACTGATGCACCGCGATGGAGTACACCCTCCGCTCTCAGGAATGACTCAGGACCATGAGCACCATGTGCTCAGATTTGTTTTTAATTTAGAATTACTTTTACAGTAACCATTTTAAAAGAAAAAAATGTTTAGTCACTGTCATAGCAGTGTTCTCATTGGCTTGTTCAAAATGACTCTGCCCATAACTACACAAATCTGCGTAAGTTTAATATAGTTACCTAAACATTTTAACTTGTAATTGAATATGCCTATACTAACAAAAATTCACCCCAGTCCCAAGGTGTCACCTAATAACCAAGCCACCGTCTGAAGGTGAGAGCTTGTATCTTTTGACCTTCTTGCATTATCCCTCCTTGTTTATCTCCCCTATGCAAATTTTCACTTGCCTAAGGTAGGAACTTTGCTTAAATTTCATGGGTATTAGGGTCAACTCATAGCTAATAACAATGATGAACTTTCACAGGAAATGGAAGTAACTGAACCTGCTCAGGTGGGGGGTGGGGAGCAGGAAGGGGAAGGAGATGGGACACGAGCTGCTGCTGTCTTCTCAGGAGACACTTTGCAGGTTCAATCCAACCAGGAAAAAAGCTGCACAAAATGATGTGATGGGTAACAGGGGACACACCTCTGTGAAGAGGCTCTATTCAATAAATGGTTGGGGAAACTGGAAACATATGTGAAAAAAATAAAACGAGACCACACTCTTCCACCATATACAAGAATAAACTCAAAATGAATTACATTATTAAATGTAAGACTCGAAACCATAAAACTCCTAGAATAAAACACAGGCAGTAAAATCTCAGACATTCAGACATTTCCCATAGCAATATTTTTTTTCTTTTTTTCTTTTTTCTTTTTAATCCTCATGTGAGGATATTTTTCCATTGATTTTTCAGAGAGAGTGGAAGAGAGAGGGAAACACAGTGAGAAATATCGATGTGAGAGAAACACATCGATTGGTTGCCTCCTACACAGAACCCTGACCAGAACCCGGGCCGGGGAGAAGCCTGCAACCAAGGTATGTGCCCTTGACCGGAATTGAACCCAGGGCCTTTCAGTCCACAGGCTGATGCTCTCTCCACTAAGCCAAACTGGTGAGGGCGCAATATTTTTTCTGATATACCTCCTCAGGCAAGGGAATCAAACGAAAAAATAAACAAATGGGACTACATCAAACTAAAAGGTTTTTGCACAGCAAAAGAAACCATCAACAAAATGAAAAGACAGCCCAGCCAGCTGTGGCTGAGCGTTGACCTATGAACCAGGAGGTTCCCAGTCAGGGCATATGCCCAGGTTGGGGTTCAGTCCCCAGTAGAGGACATGCAGGAGGCAGCCAATCAATGATTCCCTCTCATCACTGATGTTTTTCTCTCTCTCCTTCTCCCTTCCTCTCTGAAATCAATAAAAATCTATTATTAAGAAATGGTCAAGCAAGACCTACCTGAGAAAGGAAACTTGCCCTAAGAGGGCATGGTGACTCGGCTGCACGAAGACCTGGAGAACAGTCTTCAGAGCAGGGGACCAGCCACTGCAAAGGCTGAGCAGGAAAGGAACTGGTTCGGCAGAGTAAGGAGGGCTCCTTGGACTAAGACAGTGGTCGGCAAACTCATTAGTCAACAGAGCCAAATATCAACAGTACGATTGAAATTTCTTTTGAGAGCCAAATTTTTTAAACTTAAACTATATAGGTAGGTACATTGTTATTAACTTAATTAGGGTACTCCTAAGGCTTAGGAAGAGCCACACTAAAGGGGCCAAAGAGCCACATGTGGCTCGCGAGCCGCAGTTTGCCGACCACGGCATCAATGATTCCCTCTCATCATTGATGTTTTTCTCTCTCTCCTTCTCCCTTCCTCTCTGAAATCAATAAAAATCTATTTTTAAGAAATGGTCAAGCAAGACCTCCCTGAGAAAGGAAACTTGCACTAAGAGGGCATGGTGACTCGGCTGCACGAAGACCTGGAGAACAGTCTTCAGAGCAGGGGACCAGCCACTGCAAAGGCTGAGCAGGAAAGGAGCTGGTTCGGCAGAGTAAAGAGGGCTCCTTGGACTAAGAAATAGGGACAGGAGGAGAATGGTGAGATGAGGCTGGAGGCTGGCCAGCTCAGGTGGACAGGGAGCAAGGAATAGCAATAGGAGCAAAACAACGGCCTCCCATTGACACACTAACGGCCAAAATGATCTTCTCCAATTGTGAACTCTACAAGGAAATAGACCAATGGAGATTTAAAAGCGGAGGAGCCATTCCTCAGGGGCCAGGCCTTCAAGTTGTTGACAGGTTAATTTTATTAGCCCTTTACTGCCATCTTCTGGTTATACACGGTATGCCCACACCAAAGTCGACACACTTAACATGGGCATACACCCGACACTGTGTGATTCCGCTGCCCAGGACCAGACCAAAGCCCTCCTAATTCCTACTGGTGTCCTAAACTAGATTTAGGTCAAGGAACCTTACAAGGTACACAGAAATTGGCCTTAGAATGAGAAACTTACATTTACTCGATCAGCTGGCCCTGATGCCAGAATAGGTTTTTCAAACATCCCCTACTAAAATTTTAAAATAACGCCTGAGTCATGCCTGCCCACAACCTTTATTATGCTACATTTTCCACCTATGGGGCATTCTACACCTTTGCAAAATGCTCTGAAGACACCTGTTCTTGCCAGTAAAGGCAACAGCACGCCGATTTCCCCCTCCTCCTCCACATCCCCATACATCCGTTCTCACTCCTGCCGCCCTCCAATGCTCCAATAAAGGATGGTGGACAGACTAAGGACAGATAACCGGATGGGATCCTTTCATTATCTAGTGACCACCCCCCCCACCCCACCCGCATGACCCCAACTATGCTGATTTGGAATCCTGATAATCCTAATTTGCCTAAGGCAGAAACTTTGCCAAAATTCCACGGATACAAGAGCCGACTCGTAGCTAATAATGATGAACTTTCACAGGAGGTGGGGGTAACTATACCCAGCCTAGCAGACAATATGGTGTGGACAGTGAATCAGGGGCAGAGTAACTTAAAATGGACACACATGAGAAATATCCTCAAATGTATGTGGGCTGGTCCCTCCCTACCAAGTGCTGTCACCCAGACCTACACTCCTGCTAACCCATGGGCAACTCCCTCCCCCCTGCCCCCTTCCCACACACCTACAATGGTGGGATTCAGCCACAATGGCCATGACCACGAACTGTCAATGTATGGCCTTTTTGTCATGCTTAGTTTTATTGGGGCTCATTTGTCAATGAAGGCCCAGCAAGTTCCCAAGTGTATTAAACTCACCCTGACACTGGTCCTAACAGGACTGGGCACAAATTGGGACGGAACCTGGGCTTCCACTGAACCAGGAAGGGGGCGGCCTGGAGCCACAGAGCCACGGAGATTCAGGCTGGGGATCAGTCTGGCATTTCTCGAGAAGTTTTGAGCCCCAGGTGCAGCCAACACAGCTGCCCTCATATTAAGACAAAGTCCATTCCCCCAGGCACTGGCAAAGAGCAAATGCAGATCCAGCTTTATTGGTAAAAGGAAGTGGTGGACTTGGCTGGAAATTCCCACCTGGCCCAAGTGGTAGCCCCAAACCAAAAGGACGGAGGGAGGAAAGGAGAGGCAGACGAGGAGGGTACCAATGGGAATATGGTCTTGGAAGGAGACGACTCAGGCTCCAGGTGTAGGGAAGAGAGCAGGGAGGGAAGGGTGGCCATGGCCCTGCCATCTAGAAGGGTAGCAGCTCTTCCACGGGGATGTTGAGGGTGACATCCATGTCTGGGGTGCACCTGGTAAGGAAGAGCAACGAGAGGTGTGAGAGGCCAAGTGGGGGTGCCAGGGTTGTAGGTGTGGAAGCATGTCCTCAGGGGAGCCCTGCTCTTGAGAACACTGGTACTTATTTGGGGAGCCCCATCTGTAGCCTCGCAGCCCAACCGCGTACGAATGCACACAAACACTCAAAAATGAAAAAGGAATGGGTCCGACAGGACTGGTGTTCCCCTACAGAGGTCTAAGGTCAAGAGGAGCAGGAACTCAGCTCTAAGATGCTGGGGCCCCTCAGGTGAGCGCTCTCTTTGAAGTCTGATGACGCCTTTGGAAACCTGGCTCTGTCTCACCTGTGTCTCCTACTTGCCCTCTCAGACCCTCAGTCCTCCTGTCGGCGCCTATGGAACAAGCACTCACTATGTGACAGACACCAGCTGGGCCTCAGTTTCCTCGATCAAAGGGGGGTAATGCCCTAACCGGTTTGGCTCGGTGGATAGAGCGTCAGCCTGCGGACTGAAGGGTCCCAGGTTCGATTCCGGTCAAGGGCATGTACCTTGGTTGCGGGCACATCCCCAGTAGGAGATGTGCAGGAGGCAGCTGATGGATGTTTCTCTCTCATCGATGTTTCTAACTCTCTATCCCTCTCCCTTCCTCTCTGTAAAAAAGAGAGGGCCCCAACTCCCACTCACTCCTCTGTACTTGTCCGTGTACTTTATTTTATTTTATCAAAATAAAATAAACTAGTCCATTCATTCATCTTTCACCAATATTTTTTTTTAAAGAAAAAGGGGGAGGGGTAATAATTCCGACCTCAGTCACTGGTAGGAACAAATGAGACCAGGCTGGCATGCAATAAATGCTCGTAAGGGACAGGCATTATGCTTCCCATACAGTAGCAAGAGGCAGGGGAGATGCCCGGGAAGTAGCAGAATGATCACATACTTGGGTCTCCGAAGCAGAACATCTGCAAATGCGATCTCTCGGGGTTCCTGGGTCTGGACTCGGAGCCGCTCCACCTCGGCCCTTAAATCGGGTATTTCTTCCTCAAACTCGTTGACAAACTGAGAGAGGGACAGCAGGGGAAACTGAGAATCCATATGACCCCAACCAAAGGTAGGGAAGGGCAAAATGGGCGCGGAGTAGGGACTTGCGGGACTCCGGAGAGGGGCTGCTCTGGCAGGCAGGGCTGGCTCACAGATCAGTGACAAGGCCTGATGGTCCTGAGAGAGGTGAGGGGACCCCGGAGAACGCATACAGGCTGCAGAGCAGGGGGCGGTGCTTGGTCATGAGGGTTAATGAGGCCGATGGAGATGGCGAAGGTAACTGATGAAGGTCATGGAAATTAACACAAAAGGGTGGTGATGGTGACGCTCATTAACACTGGTAATGAGAGGTGGTCAATGACAAGAATTAAGGGGTGAAGATAGGGGGTGGCTGGTGACAGTAAAATGTGGTTGCGTAGGCAATGCTTGGTGATGTTGCTAATGGGTCATGCCCAGCGATGTGGGTTTCTGAGGCAAGGCCTAAGCCGCCACCAATCCCCTTCTCAGATGAGGAGCAAGTGACAGTGATGGCACTGCAAGGAGAGAGGCCAGCACCGGAGTCCAAGACTCCTGAGCACCAGGTCAGGACAAGCTTGTCTCCCGCAGGTCCCGGGGACTCCCCACCCCTCTGCTCCCTCGGGGGTGGGGGGGGACCATCACCGCCCTGGCCACTCACTCCTCTGTACTTGTCCGTGTACTTCGCCATGCTCTGGTTTTCCCGGGTCTTCTGGAGGAGAACGCCCTGAATGGGATGCTGGATTTTCTGTGAACGAAGGAGAGTCTAGCCCCATATGCCTCTTCCTGGGAAGCAGTGCATGCAGGGGGCCTGGAGGCCGAGGCTGGGAAGGCAAGCAGGGTTGGGTGCCGGCGCTGGCTACTCACCACCACCAGAGAGCCCAGCCGCTTTTTTCTCTTCATCTGAATCTGATCAGACAAAGACCCCAGGACCACCCGGCATATCTTATTGAAGTCATCCAACTCATCCTGGGGGGCAGCAGGCACATGTTGGCCACCGGCCCTGCCTCCCCCCGGGAACGACAGGGCAAAGCCAGGGGCTCACCGACCTGCTGGTTGTCCTTCACCTGCTCCAGCTGGTGCAGAAGGTTGGCAATCTGGACCAACTTGACAGGATACTCATGGTCCATGTAAGTGCTCAGGAAATTCACTTCCTCCTGGGTCTTCTTGATCTTGTCATTCAGCTGCTCCACCTGCTGCTTCAGGTCTGGAGAAGTCAGGGGGAACAGGAGGCAGGATCCTCCCTCAAGGACCCCTCCCCGGGTTCCAGGAGGCAAAGCTCTCCTTAGCCAGTGGATCGGGTTCTGGGCTGACGCGAGCTCACACGAGGCTGGGAGGTGGTGACAAGCTAAGGCCCCCGAGAGTCTTCCACCCACTGAAGAAGCAACGCGGGGCAGGAAAGGGAAACTAAACTGGTGCACGATCCCGAGACTAGTCCCAGCTCTGTCAACAACTTGCTATGTGACCCTCACCAAGACCTCCCTCCCTGGACTTCAGCCTCCTCGTACTCACACCTGCAACACAAGCCCAGGGAGATGGGGCAACACTGGCTCCCGAGACACAGCCACAGTAGGATTAAGACGAAGTCTATCCTGCCGTCCTCCTTGGCGGGGACCCCCGCTAGCTGATGCTTTCTGACTCACCACACCGTCCCTCTGCTCAGGGGAATGAAGCCACAGGCTCAAGGAGAGACAGCGGGAGACCTGGGACCTGGCCCGGGCCCCAACTCCCACAGCGAACTTGGCAGGAAACAGAGGCAGGCTTGGGCTGGATCTCGGCCGCTAGCTGTATAACCTTCGGCAGGCTACTTCAATTCTCTCAGCCTCCGTTTCCTCATCTGTAAAATGGGAGACTATTCCCTCCCTCACAGATAGTTGCAATGACTGAGTGTGTGCTCATAAAAATGAAGACACATGAGACCTGGGCCTGCTAAACACTCCATAAGCAAGCTATTAGCTCCGGATGTTAACAATCCCATCTGCCTCAGCAGGGAGAAGATGGGCCTGCTGGTTCCAGAACAGTAGGTACAAGGTGAGGGCCCTGCAGCTGACCTCCCCAGCGGGCCAGGGGAGGATCGAGGAGTTCGCCTCGTGGAGTCTTACAGCTCATCTTGAATTCCTCCTTCTCCTTCCACTCCTGCAGCTCACGCGTCATCTGCTGCAGCTTCTTCTTGTTGGAGTACCCCAAGCTGTTGATGATGGTCTGTGGGAGTGGTGGGGTGAGCTCGCCTCCCCCCCCCCAGAGCATGGCCTCTCAGGGAATTCAGCACTGCCTCCGAGGAGTCCTCAAACCCAGTCCCACTCCCAGGCCCAGGAACCTTTCCACGGCTAGAAAGCAGTCACCTACCCCCTCCCAACGTTCCCCTTTCCTACCACCCAATCAGCCCCCACACACACACAGGCACATGGGCCCAAACCCAGGCAGCAGCCTCTTCTCCCCTCTCTCACTCAAAATGTCACCAAGTGGTATGGCTGTTATACCCCAAACAGCACTCCCAGCCATGCCCTTCTCTCCATCCCTGCTGCCACTATCTTACTCGGGTTTTCTCCATCTCGTGTCTGAATATGACAACAGCTACCCCTAACTGAGTGCTGCTCCACACAGCAGTCAGAAGGACCTTTCTTTAAAAAACACTGACCTTGTCCCTCTCCTATTTAGAACTTTCCAACGGCTCCCCTCTGCCCTGTAAACAAGGTCCAAACCCCTTACCTTGTCTGGCAAAGCCCCCTCCCCCGGCCTGGGCCAACCTCCTCTCTCCCTGATCCCTTCCTCAGGTCTTACTGTCTGGCCACACTAAGCAACATGCGGCTCCTTGAGTTGGCCATGCTCCTTCTCACCCAGGCCTTTTATGCCCATTTTCTCTGCCTGGGACACTTTTCTGCTCTCTACAGTTAACACCTATGTCTGCATGTTTCAACCCCAGCACCACTTCCTCCAGGAAGCCTTCCCGATCCTCCCATGTCTGGGTTAGAGAGATCCACTAAGCTCTGCGCCCCTCATCCCCATCAGTACCCACAAATGGCTTTCTCACTGCCTGGGGCCCCACTAGAATGAGAGCTTGAGATCACTGTTTCCCAAGTACTCAGGGGAGTGTATTAATTAATGTAAAAAATTTATTAATTAGTCCACGACATAGGAGAGGGACAATGACTTTAGGTCTGGAGAATATTCTACTAAGTTTTCTCGGGCCGAATAACTGCGTATTCCTTGGTCTCTGTTATAGATTGAATTGTGTGTTCCCACCCCACCCCAAATTCATATAGTGAAGCCCTAACCCCTAATGTGACTGTATTTGGAGATAAGGCCTTTAGGAAAGTAATTAAGGATAAATGAACAAAAGGGTGGGGGCCTAGTCCAATAGGACTAGTGTCCTTATAAGAAGAGGAAAAGACGCCAGAGAGCTCTCTCACTCCATGTGAGCACAGAGAAAAGGCCATGTGAGAACACAGCAGGACAGCCATCTACACCCCCAGCAGAGAGACTTCACCAGACATCAGCCCCGCTGGCATCTTGATCCTACACGTCCAGCCTCTAGAACAGCGGTTCTCAACCTGTGGGTCGCGACCCCTTTTGGCGGTCGAACCACCCTTTCACAGGGGTCGCCTAAGACCATCCTGCATATCAGATATTTACATTACGATTCATAACAGTAGCAACATTACAGTTATGAAGAAGCAACGAAAATAATTTTATGGTTGGGTCACAACATGAGGACCTGTATTTAAAGGGCCAGAAGGTTGAGAACCACTGGGCTAGAACTATGAGAAAACACATTTTGGCTGTTTAAGCCACCTGGTCTGTGGTATTTTGTTACAGCAGCCTGAGCAGACCAACCGAGTTCACAAGACTCAATTTTCTCTTCATCTCACAGGCTCAGGTGAGCTCACTCCCTCTTCACCCTGGGCAGAGGGCAGTCAGAGAGGAGAAGCACTTCTCCATTAAACCATTTTCTCCGACTCTTCTTCATCCTGAATTCCTGGGTCTCCTGTGAACGTTCAGCCTCTCACCACAGCTCACCTAGCCTGTCCTAAGGAGGCTGAGGACATTCCCTGGGCTCTCTGCAAAGTCACTCACTCTTAACCCATGGACCCCCATGGACCGGAAGTGCCATCACTGGACGAGAGTGGTATCACAGCTGGTGGAAGGAACACAGACCCTGCTAGCTGGGTGACCTTAAACTGACCTTGACCAAGTCACCTAGCCTATGTTTCTGTTTCTTCATATGTAAAATAAAGATAATAATAATTCCCAGCCCACAGGGTTGTTGTAAGGCTGCTTGAGAATAGACAAAGCGCTTAGTATTGCACTGTGTAAGTATTTGCTGCTGGTGATGACAGCAGCTACCGTCTCTTGCACATCTACTGGGTGTGTACCAAGTACACCACAACCACCCCTTGGAATGGGTGCTATTGAGCCATTTTACACCACTCAGAGGTTAACTCAAAGTCTCGCAGCTAATAAGTACTGACGTTAGGATGAGCCCCCCAATCCAGGTCTGATTCCAAAGCCCTGGTAGGTGGGGCCAAGTGTGTAAGAGATGTATCTTCCAGATGGAAGCAGCAGCTGTGCAACCGGCCAGGAGACCAGGAGAGGGCGCCAAAGCGCTCAGGAGGGCGGCATGGTGGGCGGGACCGAGGCGCAGAGGGCAGAGGCGGGGCTGCAGGGCCAAGGTGGAGCCTCACCCCAAAGATGTCCTGCTGCTGCAGCATCCCGCGTGTTTTCAGGGCTGAGCTGTCTTCCATGTCCTTGATGGTCGTGATCAGGTCGTGATTGAGCTTGATGAGAAAGCCCTCCTGCTTGCAGAGCTCCTGGAGTGCGGTTCGCCGGCTCCTGAGCAACGACTGTGGGCGGAGGGAGGAGGATGTGAGGTGGTGCTGCGCAGGGCGCGGAAGCCTGCGCATCCCCGAGCCCAGGGACCAATTCCCTCCGGCCGCACGCTCGCCCCCTAGTGGCCTCGACTGGTAAATGCAACCCATGCTGGGAGGCGGTTCCCCATTGTCAGCGGGTCACAGCACCGCCAACTATTTCATCCATTCTGAAATGCCCATTTTCCCATAATTTTACTTCTCTAAAGTAGGGATGCATCTTACAGTTGATGCCTGTCTCAATCTACTTGACAAATATTTTATTAGTGAATAAATAAAATAAAGGTGCGACTTATTATCAATAGCTGCCTAAAATCACTGAAATATAGTAGTAATAATTATTATAATAGAAAATGCCCCAGGTAGGTAAAGAGGTGGCAGAGGTAATGGGCCATGTCTGGAGAAGCAGGGAGGCAGAGTGGATGATGATCGCTAACATTTTTCACCAGGCAGCTGAATTGAGTAATCTCTCATTTCATACAATGCCCCTGGGGAAATAGTGAGGGTCTAAGGCAGTGGTTCTCAACCTTCCTAATGCCGCGACCCTTTAATACAGTTCCTCATGTTGTGGTGACCCCCAACCATAAAATTATTTTCCTTGTTACTTCATAACTGTAATTTTGCTACTGTTATGAATCGTAATGTAAATATCTGATAGGCAGGATGTATTTTCAGGGGTCGCGAACCCTTACTAAGGGCTTAAGTCACCCCCAGCAAGTACAATAATCTACAATAATAACAGCAGTAACAATTGTTGAGGACCTACTATGGGTTGCACAGTGTGCCTCATTTGGTACATGGCACATGGTATCAGTTCATCCTCTAACAGCCCTATGTTCACGACTCTATTTTATTGATAGGTGTAAGCTCAGACAGGTTAAGTGACTTGCCCAAAGTCACACAGCCAGGGCGTGGGGTCACCAGAACTGGAAAGGCGGACTTCTGACTATGCCTGTCTTTTCACTACACTAAGACAAGGAACTGAATGGGCTTAAAGCTGCAAGGCATGGCTGAACCTCAAAGTGATTAAGACATGTATGTTAGGCCAAGACATACCTTGCTTCAAATCCCAGCTCTTGGCCCTAGCCAGTGTTTCTCAGTGGTTAGAGTAACAGCCCACACACCGGGGGTCTTGGGTTCGATTCCTGGTCAAGGGCACATACTTGGGTTGCAGGTTCTATTCCAGGCCCCCCAGTCAGGGCTCCTGCAGGAGGCAACCAAGCAATGTGACTCTCACATCAATGTTTTTCTCTCTCTCCCTTCCCTTTCACTCTCTAAAAATCAATGGAAAATATCCTCAAGTGAGGATTAACAACAACAACAAAAATCCCACTCTGGCACTCACCACCTACAGGAAACTGGGCAAATTAGACTCCCAGAGCCCCACTATACTGATTTCAAACATAGATAACTGCTACCCACTCAGAGAGCTGCTGTAAAAAAAATCAGCGAGATCATATTCACAACCAAGCCACTTAGTAGCAAGTCTCACACACTCAGAATGCACTCAGTGAACAGGAGCGGATGCTATTCGCACTGGCTCTCACCCTCGCCCTCTGCCATACCTATGTGCCCTCTTCTTCGTTCCTTCTCTTTTTCCTTATTTCTCTGTCCTTTGCTAGAACCCCCCTCCCTTACTAGTCCTCAGCTTTCATATTCCTCAGATAATAATAAGAGTAATAGGGCAGCCCTAACCGGTTTGGCTCAGTGGATAGAGCATCAGCCTGGGGACTGAAAGGTCCCATGTTTGATTCCGGTCAAGGGCATGTACCTTGGTTGCAGGCACATCCCCAGTAGGGAGTGTGCAGGAGGCAGCTGATCGATGATGTTTCTCTCTCATCGATGTTTCTAACTCTCTATTTTATTGATAGGACAATAAAGAAAGCCCTCCTGCTCACAAGTCATAGTGAGCGATCAAACTCTGGGTAGGTCAAACTCCCGAGGGGACACTTTGCATATTAGGCTTTTGTATATATACATCATTATGTTCATTTATCCTTAATTACTTTCGCAGGGAGGACCCAGCGACTCTCAGGACATGCCCTCCACATGCCCTATTTTGATCAGAATTATTCTCCTATCTTCCTTTTCTGGCAGGACCACACCGCTTTCATGTACCTTGGTTGCAGGCACATCCCCAGTGGGGAGTGTGCAGGAGGCAGCTGATCGATGATGTTTCTCTCTCATCGATGTTTCTAACTCTCTATCCCTCTCCCCCTCCCTTACTCTCTGGGGAAAAAAAAATCAATGAAATATATATATTTTTAAAAAGAGTAATAGGGCAAACCTATGTACGTATTATGTGGCCAACACTGTGTTAAGCACGTTATATGCACTATCTCAGTTGGCACTATTATTCGTCCCACTTTACAGAAGCAGAAACAGTGAGAGAGGTTCAGTCAGTTATCCAAGGTCACACACAGCAGAGCTGTTGCCCTTGAAGTTTGGCTCCTAACCACTCCACAATCTTTTTGTTGTTCTTACTCCTCACCCGAGGAGATTTCTTCCATTGATTTTTAGAGTGGAAGGAAGGGATGGAGAGACCCTCCCTTACTCTCTGGGGGGAAAAAATCAATGAAATATATATTTTTTTAAAAAGAGTAATAGGGCAAACCTATTATGTGCCCAACACTGTGTTAAGCACACTATCTCAGTTGGCACTATTATTCGTCCCACTTTACAGAAGCAGAAACAGTGAGAGAGGTTCAGTCAGTTATCCAAGGTCACACACAGCAGAGCTGTTGCCCTTGAAGTTTGGCTCCTAACCACTCCACAATCTTTTTGTTGTTCTTACTCCTCACCCGAGGAGATTTCTTCCATTGATTTTTAGAGTGGAAGGAAGGGATGGAGAGACAGAGAGAGAGAAAGAAGAGAGCACATTGATGTGAGAGAGACACATCGATTGGTTGCCTCCCGCACATGCCACGACCAGGGCTGGGGATGATCCTGCAACCTCACTAAGTGCCCTTAACCGGGAATCAAACCCATGCACCGGTGCTCTAACCATTGAGAACACCAGCCAGGGCCCCCTCCACTATCTTGCCTCCACATCTCCACACCAAAATACCCAAATATGGCCCACAGGGACCAGAGCGTCTTGTGAAAGATGCCGGTCTCCAAGTCTCAGGTCCACTAAGCCAGCATCACTGGGGTTGGCACCAGGAATCTTACTTTTAACACACCCCACTTCAGGCCGACGCTCTATCTACTGAGCCAAACCGGCTAGGGCTCCCAGTCATTTAGATACACTACAGACCTCTGCCCTAGAAATGGATTTTCTCTGACCACCAGATCTAGAGTAGAAACCCTTCTTCGCTTCCTTCCTGACCCTTACTCCAATCTGTAATTGCTAATTATAGTTTATAATTATGTCTCCCTTTTTCCAATGTATTTTTGTCCTAGGACTTATCACCAATCAACATAACAGATATTTTTCTTATTACCTTGTTTCCTGTGTCCCCCACTAAAATGTCACAGCCAGCCCTAGCTGTTTGGCTCAGAGGATAGAGCGTCGGCCTGCGGTCTGAAGGGTTCCCGGGTTCGATTCCAGTCAAGGGCACATGCCCGGGTTGAGGGCTCAATCCCCAGTGTGGGGTGTGCAGGAGGCAGCCGGTCAATGATTCTTTCTCATCACTGATGTTTCTATCTCTCTCTCCCTTCCTCTCTGAAATCAATAAAAGTATATTTTAAAAAATAAAAATAATAAAAATAAATAACATAAAATGTGACAGCCAGCACATGGGACATTACCAAGAGCTCCAGAAGTATGGGTTGAATACACTGATGGGGACCTATTCCCTGGGTTTTTAACATTCATTTATCACCCTAGCCAGTTTTGTTCAGTGGTTAGAGCGTTGGCCCACAGACTGAAGGGTTGTGGGTTTGATTCAGGTCAAGGGCACATGCCTCTGTTGCAGGCTCCATCTTCCACCCGGTCTGGGCAAGTGCAAAAGGTAACTAATCGATGTGTCTCTCTCACATTGATGTTTCCTCTCTCTGTGTCTCTACCTCTCCCTTCCACTCTCTCTAAAAATCAGTGGAAAAAATATTCTCAGGTGAGGATTAACCACAACTAAAAAATAAATAAAATCCACTTATTGTTTCTCCCCACTAAAGTGCAAGCCCCGTAACAGTACAAATTCTTAGTGCCATGTTCATGGCTGGGTCCCCAACACCAGCCATGGTGCCTAGCACACAGCAGGCACTCTCTCAAGCATTGTGGATTGAATACATAATTGTCCTGAGGCTGAGAGGCAGAGGAGGATCCTACTCCACCTCCAAGGACAAACCCATGGGTAGTCTGTGCTCCCTTCCTGTTTCCCCTCGTCTCCCCAAGTCCATTCTCCACAGCAGCAGCGCCCCAAGGACTCCTGTGAAAATCTGTCAGATCACTTCCCTGCTCTACTCATAAGCCTCCAGGGTCTTCCTGTCTTACTCAGAGTAAAAACACAAAGTGTAATCATGGACTACAGGGCCGTATACAAGCTTTCCCCCCTATCCTCGCATCCCAACATCTTTCCCCCTCATCAACTGCTCCAGCCACACTGACCTCACACCAACCGCAGAGCCTCTGCACTGAGGTTCCTCTACTTGAAACCTTCCTCCCTCAGATATTACCACCTCAGCAACCTTCCCTGACCACCCCATCTAAAACAGTCACAGTCACTCCCTCCTCGGTGCCTCTCTAGCCCTCTAACCTTATCTTTATGCCTCCTCATAGCAGTTCGCATCACCACACATCTATATATACAAAAGCCTAATATGCAAAGTGTCCCCTCGGGAGTTTGACCGACCCAGAGTTTGATCGCTCACTATGACTTGTGCTGACCACCAGAGGACGGTGCATAACAAAGGGAGGCCACGGCCGGCAGCCAGCAACTGGGGGAGGCAGGCCATGGCCGGCAGCTACTAGGGACCCTACCCGTGCACGAATTTCGTGCACTGGGCCTCAGTATTACATATTTGTCTTGTTTACTGTCTGTCTCCCCCAGTAGAATGTGAGCTACCTAATGTCAGAGGCCAAATCACGGGTGAATCCCCACACTGAGAACAGGGCTTGGCACATGGGTGTTCCATAAATATGTGTTGACTAAGTAAACAAATGAATGACTACAAGAGACAGTATCAGAAATTGGTAGCACAGGTTTTAGAGCCAAATTGTCCAAGTTCACGTTTTTTATCAAACAAAAATACATGAACACTTCTAAAGTCAGGATAAAAATAACATCGGAAATATGAGTTTCTCCTTTAAGAATGCTGGACGGCCTCTAAATCATTTTGCAAAACTGAAGGTTAGCGGGGGAGGTTGGGGGTTAATGGGGGGAATGAGGACACATTTGTAATACCTTAACTAATAAAAAAAAACTGAAGGTTAAAGGGGTAAAAAGGTTTCAAAGCAAATACATTTTCCCCTATTTCTTTGTATAGCAGTCATTGCTCGTTGAGCTATTAAACACTTTCCTGGAGAAGTTAAGAATTCTTCTATAGTATTCGCTCGTACTTACAGTATTTAGTATTTTACTTCTTGCTGTAGACATGAAAGCCCCCTCCTTCTTTTAGTCATTTCAAATATTTTGAAACATTGTCCCAACCATGTAAAACAATGGACGATGAGAAAATTAATTATCCAAAATTGTGTCAGCTGATGTAGAAAAATGAACCGTAAGCTTCTAAGCCTTGTTTCAAAATGCAGTGTATTCCATGAAAGGAATTTACTGGGAATGTTTAAATGAATAAGCCACAGATTGCGTTCCTAATGCCCGGAAATGAAAAGGGATTCTGATGGTTTTCCACAAGTGCCCGGCGCATGTTTGCTACCGCCATCCCCATGCCCCTGCCCTGGGGGCCCCAGCACCTTGGGAGGATGCTCCAAATACCCTCATTAGCCGGAGCTTGATCTTCCCAGAGTCCAACTTCCCTCTGCACGGGTCTTGTGGATTCCCCAGCTGGCATGTCATCAACGTGGGAGACTTGGAATGCCCTAGGGCACGGTACAGGGCAGAGAGAGTAGGGGGTATGAGCAGGCCTGGGTCAGGTCCCAAGGAATGCACCATCCATGAGAGATGGTCCAAGCCCCAGCCCGAGCCACGGACAACTTTACAATGTGTGACAGTGAGACAAAGGATGAAATGCATATCCCTCAGTAAAGCCCAGGCAACTTCCACATACCCAGTGACTGTGGGTACGAACAGAGGCGGGAGAGAGGAACAGGAAACAGCCATGTGCCCCCAATCTCTCCCACCAACCCGGCCAAAGGCAAGTTCAAACAGGGTAAGGGTCAAGAGCAAGAACTAATGAGCCAGGCCGCCTGGGTTTGAATCCAGGCTCTGCCTTGTATCAGCTGTGTGACCTTGGACATGAATCAGGATCTCTCTGTCCCTCAGTTGCCCCATCTGCAAAATAGAAATCATCATCATGCCCACCTGACAGGTTGTCATGGAAATTAAATAAGAAGTTACTACATTTTAAAGTGTTTGGAAGAGCACCTAACACGCATCGAGTACTGAATACACAGTATCAGCTGTCACTGTTATAATGACCTGAGCACTGGGATCAGGACCACGCCATCAGCACAGAAGCTACACAGAACTCCAACTGGCTGTCTCTGAAATACCTATAAAAGCGGTGTGGTCCTGCCAGAAAAGGAAGATAGGAGAATAATTCTGATCAAAGTAAGACATGTGGAGGGCATGTCCTGAGAGTCGCTGGGTCCTCTCGGCAAGTCCTGCACGCAGGGCATGAGACAGGTCACCGGAATGCTGCAGCCCCCACCAGAGCCTCTGCCTCCGTGCAACACAGTTCACTTCATAAAAATACTCCGTCTTTAATGAATCAATACCCTCAGCCCTGGGAAAGTTTAATATTAAGTATTAAAGTGATGAAGTTAAAATAATTTTGTGTGAACGTTAGGAATTATCTGTACAGTACCCGGTCCCCTACCCCCCGCCGCCATCCACGGTTTAACTTTCTGTAGTTTCAGTTACCCACAGTCAACAAGGGTCCAAAAATATATAATGGCAAATTCCAGAAATAAACAACTCCTAGTGTTACAGTGCCCACTGTTCTGAGAAGCGTGATGAAATCTCACGACACCATCCAGACCATCCCGCCCAGGGCGTGAAGCGTCCTTCTGTCCAGCATCTCCACACGGCACATGCCCCCTGCCCGTTAGTCGCTGAGCAGCCATCTGGGCGACCAGGTCCACTGTGGGTGTCACAGTGGGTGTTCAAGTCATCCTCACCTCACTTCACAATGGCCCCAAAGCACTAGAAGTGATGCTGCCGATTCAGATGTGCCAAAGAGAAGCCATGTAGTGCTTCCTTTAGGTGAAAAGATGAAAATTCTCATCAAGGAAAGAAAAAAAAATCGTACACTGAGGCTGCTAAGGTCTATAACAACGAATCTTCTACCCATGAAATTGTGAAGAAGAAAAAATAAATCTGTGCTGGTTTTGCTGTCGCACCTCAGGCTGCACAAGGTACAGCCACCGTGCATGGTAACCGCTTAGTCAAGATGGAAAAGGCATTAAATTGGGGGTGGAAGACATGACATCATCGTGGCTCAATGATCCTCCTTCTGACATATCATCAGGTCGGTAGTAGCCAAATGCTACCTCAAAAAGCCTACTTCACTCACCTCACTACACCTCATCACGTAGCATTGTACCATCTCACATTATCACAAGAAGAAGGGTCAATAATTGGAGAGAGACCACAGTCACATAACTTTTAATACAGTATATTGCTTGACTGTTCTCCTTTGTTTTTCTTTTTCCATAGCATAGTCATTCTCTGCGTTTTTCAGGAAAATCACCCAATCCAGTTTCCGGGTCCCTCAGGGGCTAATCCTTGGCTAAGTAAGGACCAGCTGAACGTATACACTTAGGATTAGACATATGTGTCTACTCTTAAGGCAAATCATGACCCAAAGGTCATAATTACAGGGAATGATATTTTGGTCTCAATAAAACGAAGATCCTTCTAGTCACAGGGCTGTCTATTCCCAGAATGGGCTGCGCACGGGAGGGCAGGCCCTGGTGGGCGGCGGGCTCCCGTCCCTGCAGCAGTTCCCATGCAGGTCTAGTATCCACCTGTCAGGGACGGGGTGGACAGGGGTCACCATGGCCTCTGACTCTGCTTCCAACTCCTCCAGATTTTAGGGGTTCTTTTTTTTTTTTGCATTTTCCTACAAACTTTTTGCTATGCATTGACATAGTAAATATAACATAAGTAAATAAATATGGGGTTAAAAAACAATTAGGCTCACCCAGCCAGCATGGCTCAGTGGTTGGGCATCAACCTATGAACCAAGAGGTCACGGTTCGATTGCCGGTCAGGACACATGCCCGGGTTCTGGGCTCGATCCCCAGTGTGCGGCATGCAAGAGGCAGCGGATCATGATTCTCTCTCATCATTGATGTTTCCATCTCTCTCTCCCTCTCCCTTCCTCTCTGAATAAAAATAAAATAAAAATATGTATTAAAAAAATAATAATTAAGCTCTTTCCATTCAAGACCATATTGTGTTTTGTCCCTTATTATTACCTATCATGGAAATGGCCACGTGCGTAGCTGTGTTGCGACATAGTCTAGCTTGCTACATACTCTGGCACGTGTAGTTGCTTGTCATGATAATACCCAGCCAGGTAGCTGCCTCTCACCATAGCTGCTGGTCACTGATTTTTCTACTTTATTAGTAGTAATTATTGTTTTGTTTTAAATATATTTTTATTGATTTCAGAGAGGAAAGGAGAGGAAAAGAGAGATAGAAACATCAATGATGATGCCCTAGCTCATGTGGCTCAGTGGATAGAGCATCAGCCCGCAGACTGAAGGGTCCCAGGTTCGATTCCGACCAAGGGCACATGCCTGGGTTGCAGGCTCAATCCTCCCCAGTAGGGGACATGCTGCAGGCAGCCAATCAATAATTCTCTCTCATCACTGATGTTTCTATCTCTCTCTCTCCCTTCCTCTCTAAAATCAATAAAAAAATATATGTATATATGAAAAATATAAGATTATCCATATTTAGAAGTTTATTTTATTAGATGTACAAAAACTGTTTAAATACCCAATGGTTTTTGTTAATCAGATAAGTGAACTATTTAGAAATGAAAATAAATATACTAAATTTTTAAATGGGGCTTAAAGGACATAGGGGAATTTAATTAACCAAGTTCCAAAATCCCTCTTATAAGTATTTATAAAAATAATGAGGTTTGTAAATTGAACTTCAGTACTTAGAAAGATCTGTAGCTTTAATAATGGTTATTTCTTTTCATTAATGGTAGCAGCCCTGATTTATCTTTTCTTTTCAATTAAACTTTTTTTTTAATCCTCACCCAAGGATATTTTTCCATTGTTTTTTAGAGAGAGTGGAAGAGAGAGGGAAAGACAGAGAGAAATATCCAAGTGAGAGAAACACATTGATTGGTTGCCTCCTGCACACACCCTGACCAGGGCCCGGGCAGGGGAGGAACCTGCAACCGAGGTACATGCCCTTGACCATAATCGAACCTGGGACCTTTCAGTCCACAGGCTGATGCTGTATTCACTGAGCCAAACTGGCTAGGGCTCCACTCTCATTACAGTAAAGATTTTCAGAAGCATTGCCTGTACTTGCTCTACCTATGTGCTCTCCTTCCATTTTCCTTGAACCCACTCGACCAACTTCCATTTCTATGGATTCAGCACTTGTCATGGTCCTCAGCACCTTCATTCTGCTTAATCTAGGGTCATTTCTCAGGCCTCGATCTTCTTAGCCTCTCAGCAGCAGTTGCCATAGTTGATGATTCCCTCCTTCCTAACGGTGCATAGGCAGCCAATCAATGATTCCCTCTCATCACTGATGTTTCTATCTTCCTCTTCCTTCCTCTCTGAAATCAATGAAAACGTTTTTTTTTTAAGGGCAAGATAGTTCCCTAACCGCAGGATCACTCATGCTGCCTTTTACAGCTACGCCCACTTCCCTCGCCTTACCATCCTCTTCCCACCCCTGTCCCTAACTGCTAGCAATCACTAATGGTTTCTGCATTTCCATAATTTTGTCATTCCCAGAACATCATATAAATGGAATTGTGGTATGTATCTGGGATTAGCTGCTTTTTTTTTTTTCTCAGCAAAATTCTCTGGAGATTCAGCCAAATCATTGAATGTTATCAATAGTTCTTTCCTTTTCATTGCTGACTGATGTTCTATGGTATGGATGGACCATAGACTGTTTAACCATTCACCCATTGAAGGATATCTGGGTTGTTTCTTAGTTTGGGAGTATTATAAATAAGGCTGCTATGAAACATTCATGCACCGTAAGTTTTCATTTCTGGAATAAATGTGCAAGAGTGCAATTGCTGGATTATTATGGGAATTGCATGTTTAGTTTAGTTAGAAACTGCTATATTCTTTTCCAGAATGGCTGAACCATTTTACCGTCCCACCAGCAATGAATGCATGATAGTTTCTCCCCTTTCCCAGCATTTAGTGTTATCACCATTTTTCATTGTAGCCATTCTGATAGGTATGCAGTGACATCCCTCTGTAGTTTAATTTGCATATTCCTAATGGATAATGATATTGAGCAGCTTTTCATGTGTTTTATCATCTGTATATCCTCTTCAGTAAAATGTCTCTTTATATCTTTTGCCCATTTTCTAACTGAATTGTTTTTCTGTTGAATTTGAGAATTCTTGATATAGTCTACATAGCAGTTCTTTGTCAGATATGTGGTTTGCAAATATTTTCTCTAAGTCTAAAGCTTGTCTTTTCATCCTCCTAACAAAGTCTCTCACAGAACAAAAGGGTGTGTTTTTTATGAAGCCCGACTTATTATTTCATTTTTCTTTTATAGATCAAGCTGTTTGTGTACAGTTTAAGGACTCCTTCCTTGGCTCAAAGATTTTTCTCCACTATGATTTTTTCTAAAAGATTTACACTTTTGCATTTAATTTTTATTTCTCCACATTTCAAGGTAATTTTTGTGTAAGTTGTGAGACTTAAATTGAGGTTCCTTTTTTGTCTATGGATTTCCAATTGCTCCAGCACCATTTGTGGAAAAGGCTTTCTTTCCTCCACTGAATTGCTTTTGCACCTTTGCCAAAAATCAGTTGGGTCCTGGCCAATGTGGCTCAATGGTTGGAGTGTCTCTCCACGCACTGAAAGGTCAAGGGTTCCTGGTCAAGGGCAGTACCTGGGTTGCAGGTTCAATCCCTGATGCCGGTCAGGGCTCATGTGGGAACAATTGATGTGTCTCTCTCATATCAATGTTTTTCTCTCTCCCTTTCTCTCTCTCCCTCTCTCTCTATCTCTCCCACTTGCTCCCTCCCTTCCACTCTCTCTAAAAATCAATGAAAAATATCCTCGGGTGAGGACTGACAAAAAGAGAGAGAGAGAGAGAGAAAGAGAGAGAGAGAATATTTTGCAGAGGTTTACTCTAATGTTGAATTTTCCAAGGAAGCAGCTACAATCAAGAGAAAGATCATGCTTTGTTTTGTTTGGAATTTACCAAAAGATGGGTACCACTTTGTAAATCATGGCAGCAATGAAAAATCCCCCTGGTATTAGAGTCCCAGGATCCTACCACATGTCAGTCTGCCTTTGCAACTGTTACATCCACCAGGACTCTCTACATCAAGCATGTCAAACTCGCGGCCCACAGGCCACATGCAGCCCACAATGAATATTTTTGCAGCCCAGACAATATAACGGCATGTAAAAAACGTTTTAGTAAAAGTTTCGTAACTTAATTTTTACAATATCCTGTTATACATAATTACTAATAACGAACTACAACGTTCGCTTATGACTGATTACTATAATCGTGTTGCATTCATTTCTCTTACAAGCCTTACGCGCAGGCGCACCATTTCTCTCCACTAATACTAGCAGCGAATATTTGAACAGCTGATTGCCACGTCATTAGTCTTGGACTGACTTGTTTGGTGTGCACAACAGGAAATATTTCGCTTTCAGAGAACAAGAATAATAGTTTTATTTGCGTTACGCTTATTAATTTGTGCAGTTATTCAGTGTTTGGTAGGTTAATGTTCAAGACAAAATATTAATTTTTATTAAAATGTTCTATTATTTTATGTTAACAATGACTCATTTATTTCAGCCCTTTGTATTCAGCATGTCTCTATCGAAATAATCCTATGTTTCTATGAAAATTGAAGCTTCTGTTTTTTTGCAGCCCACATAAACTTAAACCTTGTTTATTTGGCCCGTGTTAGCCTTTGAGTTTGACATGCTTGCTCTACATCTATGAGTAAGCTTCTGATGACTTTATCATATCTTCTAGTGGAGTCCAACCTGAGCATTTACATATTGAAATACGTTATTAAACTATAAAAAACTTTTACTTTTTCTTTACAGTTAGGGCACTATATTATTTCTTTGTTATATATGTAAGTAGGTTATATTATCTATGAAGTTTATTTCAGGAGACTATAGGAATATTACAAAATATTTGTTATTAAAAGGAGTGTTGAATCTGGCAAGGTTGAGCAACAATGCTTTAAAGAGATCATCTCATTTAATTCTCACAACAATCCTATCAGGTAAGCACAGAGGAATAAATGATTTTACCAAGAGAGTAAAAGGCAGAGCCAAGATCTGAAGCCGTGTCTGCCTGGCAAGGCCTCAGAACTCCCCTGGAAAGGCATGACAATGATGTAGCAGAGATGATCCTGAATTCACCACACCCTATTTCCTTTTCCTCCTGGACACACAGCTGGGCTACATTTCCCATCTCCCTTTGTAGTTAGGAGTGGTCAGATGACTGAGTTATGGCTACTGACTGGAAGTGATATTGTGTCACTTCAAATCTGGGCCCTGGGGGGAAAAAACAACTGCCCACAAAATCATCCATATTCTTGCTTAGAATGTCAAGGCCTTACAAAATGTCATAGCCACAAGGCAAAGGAGCCCAGGTCCCTAAATAATCATGCAGAAAAGATTACCTCCTCCTGCCCAGATGCACAAATGTCCTTTGACATATATGAGATATACGCTTCTGAATTAATACTGGATATCTGAGGATTGTTGATTAAAGCAGTGAGCCTCCCCTAAAATAAATGGAGTCACCAAGGGCCAAGGGCATTCACTCTACCTGATCCCCAACTCCCATACCAGCCCAAAGTGCCTCTGCTCACCTGGCTGGTCACTAATCCAAGGCTTCATTTTGGTTTTCTTATGGCCACTGGTTTGCAGGACTGGAAGCGCAGTGGAGGGCTTGATTTTATGTTTGGACCGCTGCCCTGAAACATAATCCTACCAGACAAAACAAAATCAGTCACACAGCCTTGTGGGTTCAAATTCCAGCTTCAGCCCTAACCGGTTTGGCTCAGTGGATACAGAGTCAGCCTGCAGACGTAAGGGTTAACAGGTTCGATTCTGGTCAAGGGTACATGCCCGGGTTGTGCGCTCGATCCCCAGTAGGGAGCATGCAGGAGCCGACCGATCAGTAATTCTCTCTCATCATTGATGTTTCTCTCTCTCTCCCTCTCCCTTCCTCTCTGAAACCAATAAAAATATATATCTTTTTTTTTTTAAATTCCAGCTTCCCCCCTTATAGATATCAGTGACCTTGAGCAAGTGACTTTACCTCTCTGAGCCTCAATTTTCTCATCTGCAAACTGGATCTCATTATAAACCTACCTCCATAGGTTGGTGTGAGAATTCTGAGAGAGATTTGTAAAGCATGTGGTAAGTGCTCCATAATGTCAGCTATCACTCTTATCAGCCAGCCTGAATTTCCTAAGCACATCCAGGCTGTGAGGTGCTGAGAACTGTGAGAAACAGAAGGCATGAAAAAGACCCAAAGGGAACCAGAATAGAATCATAGGTAAATAAGAGAGCAGCACAATATATCTACACCCTTACATTCTGATAAGGTGGTAAGAAAACTGAGGTTCAAAGGCATGCCGCGGTCCCAGAACAAATGTGTGACACAGCAGGGCTTGGAATTCAGATCTCAGGACTCTACCACCTAAGACTGTGGCTTCCGCGGGAAGGGAGAGCAGGACCGCGGGCTCAGGATCAGCGAACCTCTCCCCTCCTCCCCCAGCCCCTGCCGCACTCACCGGAGTCTGGGACTTGGGGACTGTAGGGCGACTCCTAGAGTCGGTAGGTCTGAAAAGAGTTAGGGCGGGAAAGACCTTCCATCATTCCCAGCCCATGGGGGTGCAAGCAGCAAACATGAAACAGGCGTGGGGTCTCGAATCCAAAACCGCAGTTTCCTAGGGACGCAGGCAAGCCAGAACCCAGAGAGCGCCAGGGAGAGGCGGGGCTCGGGAGCTGTGGGCGAAGGGGTTGGGGGTGGGGGGCAAAAGACCGCAGAGAACCCCCCCCCCCACCCCGTGGGCGGGAGGCCGATGCATGCGCACTTCACCACCTCGCGGTACTCCTTTTACCTACTTTGGAAAGACATGCGCCATTGGGGGAAATGGAAGGAGAGTCGGGGGAGTCCGTGGGGCACCGATCTCTTGGGGTGCCTACTTATTCGTCTTCTCCAACTTCCTAGTCTCAGCGCGGATCGCGTGGTAACTCAGGCCACTCAGACTTCCCTTGGAGACCAGACGCTTCAGCTGGGTCTCCGTCTCCAAGGAAACGGACGCAGACTACGGAGCGCCTAGAGGGACCAATCTCGCAGGGCAAAATGTAGCTCTGGACACATTCTTTTCAACTTGGTTTCAAATATCCCTCAGCTGGCTTCGCCCAACAGCCTGAAGAATTATGTCATATTTTTACTCTCATCAAACCTCCATGACTTCCTTCCCCATCCTTACTTTTTTTTTTTTAAGGGAATGGAAAGGAAGGGAAGGAAGAAAAGGAGGAGGGAACAAATCCTTACTCTTGAATTTGCTTCCTATTTCACTAAGAAAATCTTGGGATCAGTAAACTCAAAAGCTCACATCACCTTATTTACCCACCTACTTGCCTCTCTCCTGTGACTATGTATAAATTGCCTACTGAAACCAACTCCTACGATTATGCACTGAATCCTATTCTCTTACTTTCTCTATTTCCCCAGCAATTCACCCCGTTTTCTCCCATCACTCTTTTCTCTGTATTATTCTCATTGTCACACCAACATATATTAATTTCTTCTATTGAAAAAAAAAAAAGTGAGCCCTGACCGGTTTGGCTCAGTGGATAGAGCGTCGGCCTGCGGACTGAAGGGTCCCAGGTTCGATTCCGGTCAAGGGCATGTACCTTGGTTGCAGGCACATCCCCAGTGGGGGGTGTGCAGGAGGCAGCTGATGGATGTTTCTAACTATCCCTCTCCCTTCCTCTCTGTAAAAAGTCAATAAAATATATTTTTTTTAAAAAAGTGAATATGCCCCGCCAGCATGGCCCAGTGGTTGAGTGTCAGCTTATGGCAGGAGGTAATGGTTCAATTCCCAGTCAGGGCATATGCCCTGGTTTCCAGCTCAGTCCTCAGTGTGGGACATGCAGGAGGCAGCCGATCAATGATACTCTTACATCGTTGATGTTTCCATCTCTCCCTCTCCCTTCCTCTCTGAAATCAATAAAAATATATTTTAAAAAAATTTTAAGTGACCACTTCCATCCATTTCTGCATCCCCTCCCATTTCTGCATCACTTCACAGCAAAACTCCAGAGGTTTGCCTACTGTTTGCCATTCCTTTCTGCCTCTTCTGCCAGGCTTTCAATTTCCCCCTCTGGAGGGAAACTCCCCTTGTCAATCAATACCACTAGTGACCTCCACTTTGCTAAACCTCATCTTACCTGGCCTATGTGCAGCACTTGGCACAATGGGTCACTCCTTCCTTGACACACTTTCTAAACTTGGCATCCAGGAAACCACGCTCAGGGGTTCCTTCCTACCTCCTTTTCTTCTCTTTTGCTGGCCCCTCCCCTTCTCCCTTTATTACTGGATTGCCCCAGTAATATCTGCTTTCACTCCATGTGCTCCCTTCCATTCTTATGACTGCAGATGCCATATCTACCCAGATGCTTCCCAGCCTCACCTCTTCAGCCTCTTCCCTGAATTCCTGTCACATACAGCCAATTGTCTACTCAATATCTCCATTTGGACACCTAATAGGCAACTAGCATGCATTCTTTCCCCAGAAACATTTTCACCCAACTCAAAATGACAGCTCTTCCTGAAGTCATCCTTGACTCATCTTTCATCCCACATCCAAGTCTGTCAGCAATACCTTTAAAGTATATCTGGAATCAGGCCACTTACTACCGTCACCCACACACATACCCTGCTTTCCTCTCATGCCTGGACTCCAGTATCAGCTCCCACTCTAGCCCCACTCCAGTTCTCTCTCCACACTCCAGATTTGCCATATACAGCATAAACAAAAAATGCATTCCAGCCCTGGCCAGGTAGCTCGGTTGGTTAGAACATCGTCCCAATAAGCCAGGGTTGTGAGTGTGTCTTCCTTGTTTGTTTGTTAATCTTCACCTGAGGATATTTTTCCATTGATTTTTAGAGACAGTGGAAGGGAGGGGGAGAAACAGAGAGAGAAACATCCATGTGAGAGAAACACATCAACTCAGTGCCTCCCGCACGCACCCTGGCACCCTGACCAGGGCCAGGGATAGAGCCCACAACCCAGGTATGTGCCCTTGACAGGGATTGAACCCAGGACCCTTCAGTCTTCGGTCCATGGGCCGATGCTCTATCCACTGAGGCAAACCGGCTAGGGCAGTGGTCAGCAAACTCATTAGTCAACAGAGCCAAATATCAACAGTACAACCATTGAAATTTATTTTGAGAGCCAAAATTTTTAAACTTAAACTATATAGGTAGGTATATTGTTATTAACTTAATTAGAGTACTCCTAAGGCTTAGGAAGAGCCACACTCAAGGGGCCAAAGAGCCACATGTGGCTCACGAGCCGCAGTTTGCCGACCACAGGGCTAGGGCCAAGGTTATGAGTTTGATCCCTGGTTAGGGCACATATAAGAATCAACCAATGAATGCATGGATGAGTGGAACAACAAGTCAATCTCTCACTCTCTCAAATCAGTCCATAAAATATTTTTAAATAAATAAATAAAATAAAAGTGCATTTCAGTTTAAAAAATAATTTGGAGGGAGCAAATAATTTAAAATCACCTAAAGTTGAATAGGAGAATTTATTAAAGAATACTAGGCCAGAGCTCAACACTTTCTCCTCCTCTTAAAAATCATAGGAAGCCCTAGCCGGTTTGGCTCAGTGGATAGAGCATCGGCCGGACTAAAAGGCCCCAGGTTCGATTCCGGTCAAGGACACATGCCCGGGGTTGCGGGCTCGATCCCCAGTAGGGGGCGTGCAGGAGGCAGCCGATCAATGATTCTCTCTCATCATTGATGTTTCTATCTCCCTCTCCCTCTCCCTTCCTCTCTGAAATCAATAAAAATGTTTTTTTTTTAAATCGTAGGAAAATGTTTTAAATTGCACTGCACACTATGGTAAACAGAAGAGACTGCTATGGTAAAAGCAATCAGCTGGGTACCCTGGCCATCCCGGGGCCTCCTGGCTGCCCCTAGGGCTGAAGGAATCACTGTCAGGCACCCCCCATTTACAAAGCCCACTGTGCCACAAAACAGTTAAAAAGTAGGAGGCGGCAACATGTGGCAGACCTGGGTGGTTGCCTACCCAACAGCCATTTCTCCCCATCCGTCCATCTCAGCTGGATCTTACTCCGACAGGCACTGTCTTTAGAGGCGGCAGGCCCCAGCCCTAGTCCCAGCTCCCTCTCCAGAGTCATGATTGGTCTGAGCTAGGTTTGGTGGGTCCATTTCTCTCGCCAGTTTTAGGTTTAGTCATAGGCATCTGATAAAAGCTGGGCCAAAGAATAGGGTGAGAAGTCTACTTAGAGACTTTGGGAAAGATTTTCATCACACTTTAAAAAAATAGACATTACAGCCAGGCCCGTGGCTCAGTGGTTGAGCTTCAACCTATGTGTTTGGTCCGGCC
>NW_005367210.1:147071-148745 GCF_000412655.1 Myotis brandtii
GATGTGCCCACAACCAAGGTACATGCCCTTAGCCGGAATCAAACCTGGGACCTTTCAGTCCGCAGGCCGACGCTCCATCCACTGAGCCAAACCAATTAGGGCTATCTATATATTTTTTAAGAGAGACATTGCAGAAAAACATTTCCTCGTCTGCTACTAGATACTGTCATATCTGTGTGGCATTCCCAGAATTGTGGAACTGTGAGGGGAGTTAACTAAATGGTGGAATGGAAGAGGGGAAAGTGTAGGGGACCTGTTCCTTGATAGCATCGTTGAGGCATTAAATTAACCAATCCTGGAAAACCCACTGTGGAATGATCAATGATTCTTATCATTGATGCTTCTCTCTCTCTTTCCCTCGCCTTTCCTCTGAAATTAATAAAAATATTTTTTCTAAAAATTTTTAAATATATTTTTTATTTCAGAGAGGAAAGAAGAGGGAGAGATAGAAACATCAATGATGAGAGAGAATCATTGATCTGCTGCCTCCTGCACACCTCCGACTGGGGATCGAGCCCGCAACCGGGCATGTGCCCTTGTCCGGATTCGAACCTGGGATCCTTCAGTCCACAGGCCAAAGCTCTATCCACCAAGCCAAACCGGCTAGGGCTGAAAATGTATTTTAAAAAACTTTAAAAAAAATAAAAAACCCACCGTGGATCAAGGTCTTTAACACACGTTATCTCCTCGCACTCCCACATGCCTCCTCTGACAGCAGATATAATATCCCTTTGTGGAGGAGAAGCAAATTGGAGCTATGAAAACTGAAGTCACTGGCCCCGGGGACAAGGCTGAGATGTGAAGCTCTCAGATTGCAACGCGGGTCTCCCCGACTCCACATCCGCCTTTCCTTTCACTGAGGTGGGAAAGGTCACGGAAGCACCCTGAAATGTACAGATACGCAGAAGAAAGACAAACCTGACAAAAAGATCATGCTAAACCCGTCCCCTCCATCCCCCAAAGGTTATCAACGTTTCCAAAACACCGGTTGAGATGGACGAGAGAGGAAGATCCTGCCCAGTGCTAACTTCAGCCCCGAATCTGTGTTAAGATTGTTTCCTGGAGTCGGATGCAAATAGTCTTTGATCCACAACGTCAGACACAAGGCGGTTTAATAAATAAATATGAGCCACCTGTTTATAATTAGGAGCCCCCATTACCTCTGCCGCTGGGCCACATAATTTATCCCCACGTCCACGCCGCTCTGTCCCGGAAAAGGGTAAAGGCAGCGTTTTGTTTTGGACGATTCCACGTGGCACGGCTTGCGCTGCGCTTAGAACGGGCCTGGGCGCTGCGCTCGGGCGCTCAGTGTATCATCCTTATCATGCATGGGCCGGAGATCTTTTTTTAAAGTGATGCCGTATAACTTACTTGAAAAATATTACTATGAAAAAATAAGGACGGGTGGATAGAGGGGTCGTGTGCTAGGGGTGCAGTGCAGTAAAATTTAATGCCAGACAGTTAAAACAGTCCAAAGGCAAAACGTTCGCAGTAAGATGCAACTTTCTGTGTTTGAAAATGTTCCCGACCCAGCGCGGAAAACCATCGCGTGGCCGTCCGCTCCGCTGCGGGGGGCGGGAGGCTGAGTTTCGCTCCGTCCGATGGAAAAGGATCCTCCGCCTGCCCCGCCTTCGGGGAGCGCGGCCGGAGTGACATCGCCGCGGGCCGCTTGCG
>NW_005367210.1:149500-169997 GCF_000412655.1 Myotis brandtii
CCCCGGGAGGAGTTGGGGGCGGCGGCGGCGGACTCCGCGGCCAACCCAAGCAAGGGCCTCTTTCCTTTGCGCATCTGTTTCCAGGGCGACGAGAGCGCCTGCCCCACCCGGGACTTCGTGGTGGGCGCGCTCATCCTGCGCTCCATCGGCATGGAGCCCGGCGACATCTACGCCGTCATCCAGATCCCCGGCAGCCGCGAGTTCGACGTGAGCTTCCGCTCGGCCGAGAAGCTGGCCCTGTTCCTGCGCGTCTACGAGGAGAAGCGCGAGCGGGAGGACTGCTGGGACAACTTCGTGGTGCTGGGGCGCAGCCGGTCCAGCCTGAAGACGCTCTTCATCCTCTTCCGCAACGAGACGGTGGACGTGGAGGACATCGTGACCTGGCTCAAGCGCCACTGCGATGTGCTGGCCGTGCCCGTGAAGGTGACCGACAGGTTCGGGATCTGGACCGGGGAGTACAAGTGTGAGATCGAGCTGCGCCAGGGCGAGGGCGGCGTCCGGCACCTGCCGGGGGCCTTCTTTCTGGGGGCCGAGCGGGGCTACAGCTGGTACAAGGGGCAGCCCAAGACGTGCTTTAAATGTGGTTCCCGGACCCACCTGAGCGGCAGCTGCACGCAGGACAGGTGCTTCAGGTGCGGGGAGGAGGGGCACCTGAGCCCTTACTGCCGAAAGGGCATCGTGTGCAACCTCTGTGGCAAGCGGGGGCACGCCTTCGCCCAGTGTCCCAAAGCGGTTCACAATTCCGTGGCACCTCCGCTGCCCGGGGTGGCCGGGCACTGAGCACCCGCCCGCCTGCCTGCCTGCCTGCCTGCCAGGGTGAAGACAGAGCCAGTTTACCCCTCTTAAGTGCCAAAACCTTTTTTGAAACCATTTTCTATCGTGTTTGAAAGAGATCTTTTTAAACAAGAGATGTCTCTCTCTCTGCCTTCTTAAGCCGAGTGTACTCCATTTCAGCCTTTTCTGAATTGGTGACTCTCATCAGTCGTGACTACCGACAACTGTTAGTGTGCAGTTATGTCGCCAGTCCCTCTGTTGAATTTTGTTTTCGTTTTTTGTAATTGGGGGACGGGGGGGTGGTTTGTACTTGTTACTCCCTATGTCTTGTCTTCTCCCCGAATTTTCACCCTTTGGGCTGCCTTGCTCATCTTGATGTCCTAGCACTTAAGTACCGGGCCCAGCGCGTGGTAGACACTGCGCTCCATCAGTGTTTGTTGACTTGAAAACGTTGTTGACTGTGACTTCTGTCAGGATGTCCAGCTTGTGCAGCTCTTTTTCCCTCCCCCTTATAATTTGCTGCTTCTAATCTGTGTGGTCTGAGAATTTGTGAAACCAGTGTTGTTAGAAGTGTATGTAATCTGAGTCAATAAGCTCTGCATGGTGGCCAAGGGCCTCTCTTATGGCATTAAAACACATGGACTTTGTGACAGCTCTTTTGGTGGCTTAGAAGAGCCACACAATTATGGAATCTAGAATTTTCCTGTTGGAAAGAATCTAGAAGTTGGTTTACACCAATCCCCTGGTTTTCCAACAGTGAAACAGGCCCAGAGAGGTTAAATGACTGGATCATAATCACATAGCTGTCTGGTGCCGGAGCTAGCCTAGAGTTCCCTGACCCCAAGGCCAGTGCTCATTCCACTACCTCTCACACTTCACAACATTTTCCTCAACACTTGAGGGCCCGGAAAGTCTGATCTCTCCAGAATAATGTGCCATCTGGGCCAGAAAGCAGAAAAAGAAGATTTCGCAGGGGCTTCTGAATACTTGGGAGACAGAGAAGGGATAAAAGAACATAATCCAGGGTGCACCTGTTCCCTGGGGTATCACACCTGGATTACAGTGTGCCTGGTCCTTTGGGGGCCTTTCCCTTCCCCTTTCGTTGCCACCATGAGAAATGGGGGTGCTCCTGAGTAAGGAAACCTAGTAAAGGTTTACATTTGCACCTTAGTCTCAATAGTTAGACACCCCAGAGAAGCAGCTAATGGAGTTCATCTGCAAACTCCTGACTCTCAGGAGAAAGGCTGTTTTAACCCAGAATTGTGAGTTGTTAACTTTAAAATGTACTTGTGAAATAGGCCATGCGAGAGAGCATTGGGTCAACTGTTATCAAGTTAAAGGAGAATAGACAATACACTACTTTGGGTTTTTGTCTTCCCTTTGCATTCAGTTTTGCTATTTCCTTGTGGCTTGGAATGTAAAATCCATTGTTAAAAAGTTTTGTTCTGAATAAATATTTATCTTTTGTATTGCTAATTCTGCTGCAGTATTTCCTTTCAAAGTATTAGATGCATGGGTACACAGACCCTAGTTCAATGTGCTTCCTCCTACACACCACTTGTTTACCCTGCAAATACCGTTCCAGCCCCTGCAGGCCAGCACTTAGCACCTACCCTGTGGAACCAGGCCCTTTGGAGTTGCTCCCTAAACCCAGTGTGCTAATCACTTAACTCAAGTTTGAAGTCCCTAACTCAGCTCCAAAGAATCAGAATCACTGGAGCGAGGGAAAACATTTTTAGCAAGCATCCCCAAGCAATTCTGATGAGTGGGCAGTTTTGAGAATCACAGTTCCGAATGGTACTAAAATGAGTGAGAGGGACTCTGTCCTTGAGAAATTACAAACTAGTGGGAAGGACAGGGAAGATGTCAGTTTTGTCATCTTACAGTTGTAAGTGCCAGGAATTGGATGCAAAGTATTCATGGGCTTTTTTAAAATGCCATCTCTTCTAGCTGTAAGGGAGGAAGAGAGAGTCCAAGGACTCTTCTGCAGAGAGCTGACTCAGACCTCCGAACTGATCTAATCCTGGAGATTCCCTCCCCTAACCCCAGCCCCAAACCTCTGAAGGACTTTTCAGCTCTGAGATGTTATGATCCTAAGAAAGTTCCCAGTGCATTGATTCTCTGAGTCAATGCTTTCAGGATATTTCCAGAGCTGATCTGGTGTAGTTGGGGCCTGGGTGGCTCTGGGGAACCCTTTTTTTCAGAGCCAGCTCAGCCCCTCTCCTTCCTGTCTCCCAAAGCAAACAGACCCTTCCCTCCTGGATTCCTCCCTCTTGTTCTCTCCCTCCCCCTCATCTTTCTCTTCTCTGCCTTGCATTCTCCTCCCTCCCAGCGCTTGGAGGCCAGTGGGCAGGAGAAAGCCTGCATTCATCATGCTCCCCTCCCCCTTCTTCCTGGCGGGCACTGTGCCAAGGAGCCTCTTAGGAAGGATCTTCCCTCTCCTGGAGGGAGCGGAGGAAGAAACTTTCCCTGCCCATCCCCCACAGAATCCGCTCCAGGGCCTCCTGCCTAGCGTTCTGGGGACTGAGCCAAGGGTTGGAGCGGAACAAACCTCCCCCAGCTTCCTCTCCCCATCTAGCAGCCCCCAAATTACAATTCCTCACTGTTCATGGGCTCCAGGGGAGTGTGCTGAGATCCCTAGACTGAGGCTGGCGGACTCCCTGCCAGGCCCCGTGCAGGGCGCTGCTCTGCATATGCCCATGAACAAGACAGTGCACTTGCAGAAGGAGATACAGATAAGTAACAAGCAATTTTAAAAATAATAAGTGCTTTTAAATACTCGGGGGGGAAAGTACAAGACGTACAGAATTGTGTGAAGTACAAGTTTCCTAGCAGAGATGATGTCTCCTCTAAAACCTGCAGGATGAATAAGAGCCAAGTAAGGAGGGAAGAGATATCCAAGCACAGAAACAGCCTGTGCAGAGACCTGGAACACACAGCATGTTCAGTCTGGAAAGTCAGAGAAGATGTGGTTGGAAAAATGCCAAGAGGAGGTGGCACGTCGCTTGTAAGTGCTATTTAAGAGGTTTGATTTTGTCTTAACTCCCTGTAGTCTGGCCACCTCCATTCCATTCATTCATTCAACATGTTATGTTAGGCACTAACTCTTTGTAAGCAATGGAATAAAACAAGTCCCCTGGGGCTCAAATTCCAAATTCCAGAATCACACAAATAGGTACATTAATTACACTAGGCAATGGAATAAAACAAAATAGTCAAGTCCCCTGGGGCTCAAATTCCAGAATCACACAAATAGGTACATTAATTACAAACTATGATAATGCATTCAAAGAAACATGCAAGGATATCGTGTTTAACAAGGAAAACTGATCTGGTCTTAAGGGCCAGGGATAGCAACCCAGAGGACATGTTTGAACTGAGATTGAAAGGATATATAGGGAGTTAATTGAGAGATGGGGTGAGGGTAAAGGGATGACGGGTATTAGTCTAGGGGCAAAGGGGATAACAAGTATAACGACCCAATGCAGTGGTTCTCAACCTTCCTAATGCCGCGACCCTTTAATACAGTTCCTCGTGTTGTGGTGACCCCCAACCATAAAATTATTTTCGTTGCTACTTCATAACTGTAATTTTGCTACTGTTATGAATCGTAATGTAAATATCTGATATGCAGGATGTATTTTCATTGTTACAAATTTAACATAATTAAAGCATAGTGATTAATCACAAAAACAATATGTGATTATATATGTGTTTTCCGATGGTCTTAGGCGACCCCTGTGAAAGGGTCGTTCAACCCCCAAAGGGGCCGCGACCCACAGGTTGAGAACCGCTGCTATAATGGGAGGAGCCCTGGCCAAATCCAGAAATCAAGTGGAGTCCAGGTTTAGAAACAGAAACCATTGTAGTTAGTGAAGAAAGTGATGGGCCCTCGGCTGAGGATTAGGAATGACTCCTAGAACACCATAGAAACGGACCTGCCAGGGGAGCTACCACCTCTCTCATGGTCAGAAAGGAACCAGGAGCTCACCACTGGAAAGGCTCAGTTTGAGAACACACCGCTGAACCTGCCACCCAAGGACAGGATGCTAGGATCAGAAACCTACTGGCAGGACAGTGACATGTCAAGTTCTTGAAGCCAGAGACCATAAGCTGGTGTTTCCACAAGCTTACAAGCAAAAATAGCCAAAACTATGACTTCTGCCTTCCTTCCACCTTCCAAATCTCATGCAAGTATATCTAATTGCTGGAGCCCTACCTGAAGAGAAGTCTGGAAATATGTACCCCAGGAAGGCATATAAACAGTGGGAATGGATGTTGTTTGCCAACCAACCTTATCCAGCCCAGCCAGTGTGGCTATAATACAGAGGCGGGGAGGGAGATGATGGTAGGAAATAAGGCTGGAGATCTCACACAGGGTCTGGTCAGCCATGTTTAGATTTTTTTTATTTCTTTAAGAAATGAGCCAGCTGAGCTGCATGAGTGAACTCAGGGAACAAGTTACAGAGGCAAAAGGAAAAAGAAGGGCCCTTGGAGCTTAGGAGAAAGAGAGAGGCAAAGAAGTGCCTGCCTGCGGGAAGGGGTTAGGGAAAGGAGAGAGAGAGAGAGAGAGAGAGAGAGAGAGAGAGAGAGAGAGAGAGAGAGAGAGACTCTAAAAATTTGAGTCTAGGAATGATGAGAAGCCATTGAAGGATTTTTAAGCGAGGAGGTGACATGATCAGGGCTGTGTTTTAAATACCATTCAGGAGACATTGTGGAGAATGGGTCAGAGGGGAGCCCAACTAGAAAGATGTCCAGTTTACCCAGATGAGAGATACGGGTAAATTGGACCTGGATGATGCAGATAGAGAAAAGCAGTCAGGGTAAGGATATATTTAGACATTTAAGTCAACAAGGTAGACAGGGGCTGGGAAAGGGTAAGTACCATAATTGACTCCCAGGTTTCCTGCTTCTGCAATTGGAAAGATGGTGGGGCCATTTCCTGAGATGTAGAACAAAGGAGAAAATACCAAGTTTAGGATGAAAGCCTTGAGTTTGTGTTGAGTTTGAGGTCTCCATAGAGGATGTCTCAGAGAAGGTGCGGAATAGGTGGTTCAATATGCACCGTCTTAAATTCTAAGAAAAGTACTGGGCTTGAGAAATAAACATACATGAGTCTTGTAACAATAGCTCTCACACTCTTTATCTACCCCCACATTAATATGTACTTTTTACCTTGCAGCCATGGGAGACATGTATGCATGTGTGTGCTTATATATTAAAAAAAAAAACAATATGTAAACAATATATATCAGGGGTGGGAATGTCTGGCCCATGGGCCATATAAGGCTCAAGAAATAATTTGGTCTGGCCCTGCCAAGGTGAGTTAATTAAATGTTTGACCAAATATAGCCGGCTAATTTTTAAGTTAATAATTTTGTATGGCCCGCAAATTATGTTATAAATCCAAATGGCCCTTGGCAGAAACAAAGCTCCCCCACCCTTGATATATATATAATACTAACCCTGTGGGTAGTGCACCCTGATTTTTTTTTTTTTTAAATCCTAACCCCAGGACATGCTTAGAGGAGGAGGAGCAGGGGAGAGAAATATTGATGTGAGAGAAAAGCGTTGATCTTGGTTGCCTTACGTGCACTTCCCCATTAGGGATCAATCCTTCAACCCAGGCATGTACCCTGACTGGGAATCAAACCAGCAAATTTTCAGTGCAAGAGGTAGGACGATGCTTAACCAACCGAGCCAGTCTGGGTGGGTACCCTGATATTGTTTTTATTCTATTGCTTCATCGTTTTTTAAATACTTATATGACCCATGAAATTTATTTTACAATCTCCTAATGGGCCATGAGAGAAAGCAGAGGGGAGAGAAATTACAGCAACTTGGATTGTGCCTTAAGCAACTCCGTGTGAGAGTTTCCCCTGATGGAAAAGGGCATCGTGACAAACTAATAAGGGACAGCCAGGAAGGGAGAAGGAAAAGAAAAGTGTAAAGACTTCTAAACAGGGAGAAGAGTTACAAGTAGCAGGAATTAACTGTATTGAGTGCTGCAAGAGGGCAAGTAAAACTGACTGAGAAATGTCAAAGAATTGAAGAGTACCCATTGGATGGAGTAATGTAGAGGTTATTGGCGAGGGCCTTTTTATTATTTTTTAAAAATATATTTTATTGATTTTTTACAGAGAGGAAGGGAGAGGGATAGAGAGTTAGAAACATCGATGAGAGAGAAACATCGATCAGCTGCATCCTGCACACCCCCTACTGGGGATGTGCCCGCAACCAAGGTACATGCCCTTGACCAGAATCGAACCTGGGACCCTTGAGTCAGCAGGCCGACGCTCTATCCACTGAGCCTAACCGGTTAGGGCAGCAAGGGCCTTTTAGAGTAGAATGACGGGAGCAGGAGACAGACTAAGGAACAACTAATCTTCCTAATTTTAGCCAACTCAACTCCTTTTTACAGGAGGCTCCTGGGCTCCTTTGGGACCTCATGCTCAGCCGGAGTGCCGATTACATCTCTTCATGTCAAATGCAGGTATGGCAACCAGAAGAGTTCAGTATGGTGGAGTAAGGAGTGGCGTAAGATGAGTGGTGGTCAAATCATACTGAGTTGAAAGTGGTGTTCCAGGCATGTGCAAAGCCAATGGATCCATCCATACAGCACTATTTGCTGTCTTGTCAGTGTAGCTAAGAATATTTGGGGAGGACATGTTTCATGAAAATACAGATATATTATAGAGAATGGAAAATTTGCAGCATTTTAAAATAAAACATGAAGTAACATCTTTGGAAAGCAATTTGGCACTATCTATCAAATTTTAAAATTCACGTAACCTTTTAATACAGCAGTCATTTATAGCTAAACTTGGACATGTGAACAAAGATGAATGTACCAGGATGTTCACTGAAGAATTACTTTGGGTACCAAAGACTGGAAGCAATCTGATTGTCTAGCAATAGGGAGCTAGTTAGATAGTCTATGGCACTTCCAAATAGTGGTACACTATGCAGCTGTTAAAAGGAACAATTTTATTATGTATTAATATGAAATAATCTCTAAGACACATCTTTTTAAAAATATTATTTTATTGATTTCATGCCCTAACCGGTTTGGCTCAGTGGATAGAGCGTCGGCCTGCTGACTCAAGGGTCCCAGGTTCGATTCCAGTCAAGGGCATGTACCTTGGTTGTGGGCACATCCCCAGTCGGGGGCGTGCAGGAGGCAGCTGATCGTTGTTTCTCGCTCATCGATGTTTCTAACTCTCTATCCCTCTCCCTTCCTCTCTGTAAAAAATCAATAAAATATATTTTTAAAAAATAATAAAAAGGCCCTCGCCAATAACCTCTACATTACTCCATCCTGCCTCTTGCATGCCCCCTACTGGGGATCGGGCCTGCAACCCAGGCATGTGCCCTCACCGGGTATTGAACCATGACCTCCTGGTTCATAGGTCGACGCTCAACCACTGACCCATGCTGGCCAGGTGGGCTCTAAGACACATTTTAAAGTGAACAAAGCAAGATATGGTATATTATTATTTACATTTTAATTTTACCTTTCAGTTTCATTGAGGTATACTTGACAAAAATCATAAGATGTAAAGTGTTCAATGTTATTTATACATGTATTACAATTTTTAAATGATGGAATGAATATATATATGCTTATTTATGTACAAATAACTCTGGAAGGATATTAATGAAATTGGTAACTGTTGTAGCTTCTGAGAAGATCTACATATTTGGGGTTTGGGATGGAAGGAAAACTTATTTTCTATGGTATATCCCTGTGGTTTTTATTTTGCTTTTTGATTTTGTTTTTGTTTTAACTATTTCATATGTTATCTCTGGCCAAAAAAAAAAAATTAGTAACAAAAATCAATGCAAAGCACAACACGACTTCAAAGAAATTCCTGTAGACTCTGCAAAGACAGGAATCCATTTCCTCTATGTTTAAAAATAAGAAACGTTAATAGGAAAGTTTAATACTCTAACTATAGCAACCAACTCTGGTCTCCCTGCTTCCAAGCTTGGTCTCCTTCAATCCAAAAAAATAGTCCTCAAAATGAAATTTGATCACTAACTCCCCAGCTTGAAGACCTTCAAAGACTCTGTGTCCTCCCTGGGGCCCATCAGGCCTGCCTCCTCAGTCTCACCCCCTAACCCTGGCTGGGCTCCTGATAGTCATTCCAGGAATTCACCCTCCCTGACATGTGGTTAACCCTTCCCTTCCCTGATGCTCAATTCTAATGCCACTTCCTAAATGCAGCCTTCCCTAATCTTCTAGACCAGACCCTCTCTCTTACATTCTCCTCTCCTTCCAACAGTTTAGGTTACTGTTAGGGTTAGGGTTTATTTATGCCATGGTTTGATTGATATCTGCCTCTGCCTCTCAATTTTGAGCTTCGAGAGAGAGGGCAAGAATCATGACTTTTTTGCTCTTGGCTGTAGCTCCAGCATTTAGGACTGTGCCAAGCACATAGTGAAAGCCTGATAAATATTTATGGCATGAATGATCTAGAAATTACTTAGCTGAGGTTACAGATCATGACGTGTCTACTTTTCCTTTTAAAACAAACAAACACATTTTTAGCCCTGGCCGGTCTGGCTCAGTGGATGTATCATCGGCCTGCAGACTGGAGGGTCCCGGGTTTGATTCCGGCTGGGGGCACATGCCTGGGTTGTGGGCTCGATCCCCAGTGGAGGTTGTGCAGGAGGCAGCCGATCGATGATTCTCTCTCATCATTGATGTTTCTATCTCTCTATCCCTCTCCCTTCCTCTCTAGAAATCAATAAAAATATATATATATTTTAAAAACAAAACATTTTTAGTTATTGATTTAAGAGAGAGAAGAAGGGGAGAGAGACATTTATTATTGTTGTCCCACTTATTTTTGCATTCGTTGTTTGATTCTTCTATGTGCCCTGACCAGGGATTGAACCCACAACCTTGGTGTATCAGGAAGATGCTCTGAGCAACTGAGCTACCTGGGTAGGCTACTTGTCCTTTAATAATACCCTTAAGCACAGTCATCACTGACTCTATACTGAAGAAGGACTTATCCATTCATTTAAAAAAGTTAATTCAGCCCTAACTGGTTTGGCTCAGTGGATAGAGCGTCAGCCTGCGGACTCAAGGGTCCCGGGTTCGATTCGGGTCAAGGGCATGTACCTTGGTTGCGGGCACAACCCCAGTGGAGAGGGTACAGGAGGCAGCTGATCGATGTTTCTCTCTCATTGATGTTTCTAGCTCTCTATCCCTCTCTCTCTCCCTTCCTCTCTGTAAAAAATCAATAAAATATATTTTTAAAAAGGTAATTCACTCCTTCAGTCTTCTGGCCTTTGGTCAGGCTCCCTTCAGCCTGGGAGGTCAGGCCCACCCCCAGCCCCCTTTTTCTCTGAGGGAATATCGCTGAAATATAGCCTGCATGTCCACTGGCACTAAGAGGCACAGAGGTGAGCACCAGGCTCCTGGATTCCGAATGCCTGGGTTCAACACTCCCTTACCCCTAGCAAGAGTAGCCCCTGCCCTGAGTCCCCGGTAACTCTCCTCAGGGCACAGGGAGAGGATTTTGTAGGCACAAGACAGCTGCCTACCGTGGGCCTCATTCCTGGGTCCATCTCAGCTGAGGGCAAGCTGCACCACCTGATGCACACCTTACAGACCTGAGGCTTAGGTCTCAAAGTAGCTGTTTGCAAGACAGCTTGGACATGACGTCCCTCACTGATGGGGTGGGGGGTAGCTGGACAAAGGTTGGATGCAGGATCCAGAGGGTAGCTCTCCTGGGCTTGTTAGGAGCAGAAATAGAATACCGGGGACTAGCTATAATTATGAGAAATATTAATCATGCTCTGTTAACCGTGATTGTTTTGTTCTGATTTTAAAAAGCATATTCTGATCTGGCTGGGATCTGGGAGTTAACTTTGAGATGTGGTCCATTCTCATCCAAGAACTGCCTATTATCATGGAAAGATTAACAACCTTGTTACAGCCCTTTACAGCCTCCTCTACCAACCCACATTGCCTGTAATCTGTAATCATGATACCCATTCTATTCCGTTTGCCTACTTCCCCATGTAATCTTTGTCCTTCTACCCCCTATAAACAGCTGATTTATGGGGGAGTGCAGAGCAGGTTTTCATGAATAACCTGCTGCTCTCCCATACTGCTGGCATTATTGAAATAAACGCTCACCCATGATTCAACCCTGCTTCTGCTTAATTGGCTCAGGCAGTGACAGGCAGCCCGGACCCATTTGTTGTCCGGTTTCAGGCCAACACATTCTGGCCCAGAACTCCAAGGGTCCTGGAATTCTAATTCGAACCTGGCCTTCCAGGTTGTTATGAAGGTGTATTTGTCAAGGAGGAGAATAGAACATATTTCATTTAACACATTGCTGTAGATTGATATATAACTTCTATTTGGAGACATACAGTATATGGGACTCCAGCTGTACTCTTGTCCTGGGCTCCACACAGGCCCCTGTTTGGTTGTGTCATTTCTGAGCCACATAACCTCTCCAGGCCTGTTTTCTTACCAGAGAAATGAGTTTAATGGCAACTGCCTCAACAGGGCTGGTGAAAAAATGAAATGAAACAATTAATTCATGTAAAGGGTTTGGTAGAGGGCCGGGCCCTCAGTAAACTAACTATCACTGTTATTTTTTCCTTCTTGCTCCCTGGCTATCATCTCCCATGCTTTTCTGTACGACATGACATGACATCCAAACTGGTCTCTTTTGTAGGATTTCCACACTGCTCCGCCCTCCTAACCTACACCAGTGATAACCGCCCGATTCTCTCCACATAGTCGAATCCTACCCCTTCTAACATTATGATAATAGCTACTCGTGAGGGCACGTTTACTGTCTCAGGCCTCGTATTAAGAACTTGACATGTATTATCTCCATTCAGCTCTGACACCAACTCCATGAAGTAGGTACTGTTTATTTCTCCCCAAACACAAAGACACTGGGATCCGGAGCGCTGAAGCACCGACAGCCCGTAAGTGGCAGAGCTGGCGGGAATGTGAACTCGGGGGGTCTGACAATTGAGTCAGGTTTCCCCGATACCTGGAGTCGCGATCCTGTTTGCCGCCGCCACCCTCCTCGCAGTGCACAGGCGACCCCCCTCCTTCAATCCCTCATCCCAAGGCCGTAATACTCCGTCCAGTCTAGGGGTCTGTCTACTTTCCGCCCAAGGGGGCGGGCACTCCGTCTCACGCCACGTTGCCCGCATCCTGGACCCTCCCTCCCTCTCTCCTTTTCTTCCTTTTTGTCTTCCTCCCACTGAGTATTCAATTACTACTCTGTGCCAGGCTTTGTGTTCATTCGCATGAGAAATGTTACCAGCGCAGAGGGCAGTAAAGGGTGGAATTACATGTCATTTTCCTCTTTCTTCCTTACGCCTGCTTGGCTTTTTTTTACCAGGGACCGTGCAGGCCAGGCTCCTCGAACCCAGTTCAAATGTTGCTTGGCTAGATGGGTTTGCAGAAGGCCCTGTCCCCTTAACTCCCAGCCCCCACGCATCCTGCACCGGCCCTCAAATCCAGGCGGCCCTGCCCCCTCCGGAAGGGGGAGTTGGGGGCGAACGCCGAAATCTGAGTGGCTCTTTCAAGACTCCGTTGCCGTAGAAACGGGCTGCACAGGCCTTGGCGGTCCATTACACCATCCTCCAGCGACGCAGCCAATGGCCTGCGAGCTCCATCCCGGGCTCCCGGGCTCCATCCCGGGCTCCGAGCTCCATCCCAGGCACCCCCGCCCTACGGCTGCCGGGAGCCCACCAATGGGCATGTCCCTTAGCTTAGAGCCCGCCCTCGGCCCACGGACATTACCAATGAACTTCGATCCTGCTTTCCTTCAATCTAGCTTCAAAGTAGCAACAGACTCGATTTTTCAAAAAAAGGAATTCTCCAAATTAGAAGAAACCAGCAGTAACGCCTCTGTCCGTTGTACCTTGAATAATCTTTGGCTGGTATTTTATTTAAGAAGAACAAAACTTCCAATTACACAACATATGTCATTCTCTATTAAAGCAATTTTAGGCAATGAAAAATTAGGCAATCCATATCTGTCCTATGGATTTCTTTCATTATAGATATTTTCATTTAATTTAAAATAAAGAACTAGTCATCTTGCCTTGTTTGTATTTCAAATACATGCAAATTAAAGATGCTGAGTTGTTGATGCTGAGTTCATGAGACATTGACCTAAGTAACTGGTAGCTGACTTTTACTGGACAGTTTAACTCCTGGATTCAGAGCATATTAAAACTGTAGGATAAATGAATATTTCTCTTAATTCATTGAAGAAACTCCATTTTTAAGGTAGGCCATGTAATGGCTTTGATGCTCTAAAGTATAGATATACTAAATGTCTTTTTTTAAAACCTTGTGCCATTTTTTTAAAAAAACCTGTATTTTTAGAACAGTTTTAGATTTACAGAAACACTGAAAAGATAATACAAAGTTCCTAGACCTTCCATCCATTCCGTTTTCTCCATTCTTAACATTTTACATTAATTACAATCAGTAAATCAATATTGATGCATTGGTATTAACAAAAGTTCATCGTTTATTCAGATTTCTTTACTTAATGTTCTTTTTCTGCCTCGGGATCCCATCCATATGCCACACTGTGTGGATCTCATGTCTCCGTGGGCTCCTCCTGGCTGTGGCAGCTTCTCAGGTAGCCGCGTGAGTTAGCCCTGTTGGTGTTGACCTGGATCACTTGGCTAAGGCAGCGTTTGTCAGGTTTCTCCTCTGTTCCTTTCTTTTACCCCTTTTCATGCTGTCCTCCTCAGAAGGAAGTGATGATGCTTAGCCCACACTTCAGATTTGTCTTTTCCTCTGTTTATTCATTCAGTTCTTTATTTATCTCACTATGGAGCATTTATTTCACACCTTAGGTTATAACTCAGTACTAAATTTTGTTGCTCAAATTGTTCCAGCTTTGGCCCTAGCCAGTTTGGCTTAGTGGATAAAGCATCGGCCTGCGGACTGAAGGGTCCTGAGTTCGATTCCGATCAAGGGCACATACCCGGGTTGCGGGCTCGATCCCTAGTAAGGAGCGTGCAGGAGGCAGCCAATCAATGATTCTCTCATCATTGATGTTTCTATCTCTCTCTCCTTCTCCCTTCCTCTCTGAAATTAATAAAAAATAAAAGAAAAAAATTGTTCCAGCTTTGGCCTTGCAAGCTCTTTTACTTCTCCTGTGTCCTTTCGACATGCCCCCATCTTTGTATGTTTTTTCTTTTGTTGTTGTTGTTCCTTAATATCCTCTTACTTTCTGGCACTATATGATGATGCCTCAGGCTCATCTTACATATTTCCTGCCCCAGTCCTAGAATCAGCCGTTTCTCAATGGAATTCAGCCCTGATTCCTCCTATTGGAGAATGACATTAGAAACCAAGATCTGAGCACTAAGTGTGCTCATTGTTGGGGTGTTGTTTCTTTGAAACCTTCTCAACTAACAGAACAAAGAAATATATGTATATATACTAATCCATATTTATCACATATCTATTAATATTTCTGTATGTAACCACCTGTATCTATATTAAGGTAAACACGAGTTCATATTTATATTTCCAACTCTCATCCATTACTACATGAATCATTCTAGCCTCCTTCTCTTGCTTATCAGTAAATTCTTACTCCAACAGTGAGAAACCTGGCTCCCCCGAACCACCATCTGTTAACTTAATTGTTCAGTTACGGTATACATATAGAGCAGTGTCAGCAGTGCTAACCCATACCCCCGTGGGAAATTTTATCAACTAGAATGTAATACTTCTGGACACTTTCTTATGCTTTTAGTTTTACACACTCCGCTCATTTCTAAGTTACGTAAGTCAGCAGCCTTTCCCCGGTCTCCTTTAGTGAGGTTGCTTCATACATTTGTAATCCAGTTCATTGTTTTGTCACATGCTACACTCTGTCTTGGAATTCTCCAGATGTCCTAAATGATTTTTTAAATTTTTTCATGCATTAAATTCTCCGGGTTTTAACAAATGCATAATGCCCTCTACCCACCATTACAGTATCATACAGAAGAGTTTCACTGCTCTGTGCTTCACCCATTCAACCCTCTCCCCACCAAACCCCAACCACCACAGATCTTTTTACTGTCTCTATAATTTTGCCTTTTTGCTCTCTCTTTTTTTTAAGTAGAAGACACACACACAGTATTTTTGTTGTTGCTCTTGTTATAGCTACTGCTCACTACACCTTTACCACGTCCCATGTCCTGACCTATTATGCTCTTTCAATTTTGCAGATGAGGAAACTGAGGCAAATGAGATAAAGAAACTCCCTAAAGACTTATAACACTGAACAAAGTCTGACTTAACATCCTGGTTGGGTTGATTGTTTAAAGCCCTGCCTAGTATTTCCATTCTTGACTTCTGAGAATTATGAGAATCTGCTATAATTTAGTCAATAAGGTGAGGATGACTTCCCACTTTACCCAGGCAGTCTCAGTTTATTTCTGTTGTTCCAGCATAATTACTAACAGTGTCCGTTCCTATGATAAATTATATAGTCACTCCCAATGAGAAAAGTCTAATGAATTTCAGAGTCAGATGGTGGGGGCTAAGGATTATACTCCGGAGATGTAGACATGGACCAATGGGGTGTGATTTCAGAATCACCAGATGGGACCCAGCATCCAGATAAAGTTCTCTCTCCATCTAGTCACCTTCCCCTTCCTTCTCCCAATCTGATTCTGCACCAGTTCCACCAGTCGTGCAGATGCTGCTAAAATGACTCTGATGCTGTCTTCCTCTCACTGTGAATGTGCCCCCAGTTCTGGTCTCTCCTCTCTGCCTCACGCTTCTCTGAGTCTCAAACTATACCTCATGGATTGGCAACCCAGCATTCCCATTCCGTCAGGGTTTTTGAGACTTTGAGACTTCACAAAGAAGTTAAAAATAATTCTCTTCCGCCCCTGCAAAAAGAACATGTTTTAAAGTTTGGGAATGGACAAAAGGATTGCCAACTTTTTATTTTGCCAGGTAAAGACCAGAAAAACCTCCATCTTCTATATTAATACTGTCTATTAGAAATATAATGCAAACCATAGGTGCAATTTTAAATTTTCCGGAAGCCATGTTTAAAAAGGTAAAAAAGTAAGAAAATAAGTGAAATTAATTTTAACATATTTTATTCAACTCAATATGTCCAAATAGTATTATCTCAACATATAATGAACAGGAAAAATATTAATGTGATATTAACATTTTATGCTGCCTTTGAAAGTGGTGAGAATTTTGTACAACACATTTCAATTTGCATTAGCCATATTTAAGTGCTCGAGAACCTCATGTACAGTTCTATACCATTATTCGATAAAGAGCCCCATAGTACACACACACACGTACACATAATCTCTGAATTTTTTTAAAATATATTTTTTTTATTGATTTTTTTACAGAGAGGAAGGGAGAGGGATAGAGAGTTAGAAACATCGATCAGCCGCCTCCTGCACACCCCCCTACTGGGAATGTGCCCGCAACCAAGGTACATGCCCTTGACTGGAATCAAACCTGGGACCCTTCAGTCTGCAGGCCGACGCTCTATCCACTGAGCCAAACCAGCTAGGGCCATAATCTCTGAATTTTTAAAGATATTTAGATGAATCATGAATCAAAAATTACTTATCTTGTTCTTATTGTTCTGGTTCTTTATTATGAATGTCCTTAAGGACCATGCCAGTTTGCAGACTGATGCCTGGAGCTAGACAGTTGGGGTGGGTGAATGGTACCTGAGTGGCTCCTTCCTCCCTTCATTGAACAGATATTCAGAGTCTATATTGTGCCAAACTCTGCTGAGTATTGGGGATACAATGGTGAGAGTGGAAATCAGGAGGGTCCTCGGATTTCATGGAGCTTCAGCTCTGCCATGGCATACCAAGTGGGGCTGTGTCTGCAGAGAATTTAAAACAATAAAAAAACTGAGAGTCAATCTGCATTTATTTTGTTAAGGCGGTGTCGAACTTGCAACCCAGATAGATGCCCTTGACTAGGAATCAAACCCAAGACTCTTCAGTGCACTGGCCTATGCTCCAACCATGAGCATACTGGCCAGGGCTAATCTGCATTTTATTATCACCAAGTGCCCATAATTCTAAACCATGTCAGTGACAAAATTCCCCTCCCTGAAGATCAAGTTGTTGGCCTACCTTGAGTCTAAATAATATATTTATAAGCTTTAAATCAGGATATTTTAATTACTTATACACTACTATACATTATATTCTACAAGGAAGTTAATTCAGAGCACTCCTTAACTCAGCTCCTACCACATGCCAAGTCAGACAGAACTACACGAATTGGTTTTGAGACTAAGTCTAGAACAGTCTGGAATTGTTAAAGCTCTTTTCCTGACCACTTGTGTCTCCAGACCCTTTGGTACAACATATGTCTGTGTTTAAACAATAGATTCCAAATAAACAATGATAGCACAGTGATTATGAAGCTGAAGAACCAGAACTTGAGTTGCTTCAATTCTCTCATTTCATGCAACCACTTAAAGCTTTTGCATTGAAAATTTAAAACAGTGAAACATGCCCTAGCCAGTTTGGCTCAGTGGATAGAGCATGGGCTTATGGATTCCGGGTTTGATTCGGGTCAAGGGCACATGCCTGGGTTGTGGGCTCGATCCCCAGTGCGGGGGTGTACAGGAGACAGCCGATAACTGATTCTCATCATTGATGTTTCCATCTCTCTTTCCCTCTCCCTTCCTCTCTAAAATCAATAAAAAACATATTTTAAAAAATAAAACAGTAAAACAGAACAAACTGCAAAGTGTGGTAACTGCAAATTTTATTATTTAGTAAAATTTTTAGATAGAAATAATATATTTAATATTGAAATTGAGTCTTATTTTTAAAGTATTTTCTTGCTTGTTTTAAAATGTCTTTTTAATTTTTTTTTAAGAGAGAGAGAAGAAGGGAGAGGGAGAGAGAGAAACATTAGAAACATCAATCAATTGGCAGCTTCCTGCATGCCCTGCACTGGGGATTAGAGCCCACAAACCCGGTCATGTGCCCTGTCAAACCTTGGACCTCTTGGAGCCTGGGTTCAACCAACTGAGCCACATTGGCCGGGCTGTTTTCTTGTTTTTAAACTATAATGTGATTAATGTAATGTCATTATTGCAACAAACTGCTATATAGATATGTTTTTATTTTTTCAAAGAAATTTGTTAATGGAACAGAATATTATTGATTCAACACTCTTTTCCTCTTTTGTATTATACTATTTATTTTTACTGATGATTACATACAGAAAGTTCAATAAAAGAATATTTTCACTGTCTGCATTTCTTCTCTCGAGATTATTAGTATTATTCATTGCATTTCATGACTATTATTGAAAATAATGTTACTTAGAGGAGGTGAGTGTTTGAAAATGATCTGTTCCGAGTGACAAATAAGCTAGGTAGGCCACTCATGCACTGAAGAAAAGGAACAGGGAATTAGGAGAGCTCTGAGGAGGCAGACAGAGGTGGAGATGCTGCAAAGGGTGGGAGAAGGGGTTGCACAGCACCTGTGTGGGGACTCACTGAATGGAAGCTGGCTCAAGACAGAGAAAGTGGGGGAGCAGACCTCAGGCCAAGCTTACCCTGGTGGGCCAGGTAAGTCTGTTGTTTATCTTGAGAGTAAGGGGGACACTATTGAAGGGTGTTAGGAAGGCAAGAGACATAATCAAATCTGTGACTACAAGTCCTATCACTCTGGCTGCAGGGAGGAGACCTGGTAGGTTCAGGGACGAGAAAGGAGGCTGGGCAGGTGCCCAGATGAGAGATGATGGTGGCAAGAACCTCATCATCTATCTACTACAGTCTGGATTGAACAGCTGAGTGGTGAGCCCAGCCTTGAACTCCTGTGGCCTGTAAGGTTTAGACTCTGGGCACCCATTTGAAAGGACTTGGGGTAATCTGTGTGTAAGGACAACCACAGTTCAGTGGCAGACTGAAGTTTGGGGTTTTCTTTTCCAAAATTGTACTTCCTTCTCTGGGCTTCCATAGGAGTTTGAGTGCACTCATCATAGAACACTGACTTTGATCCATTCAATAAATAGGTATTGAGCACCTACTGTGTGTCAGGGAATCTCCTAGGGATAAAGCAGTAACCAAAGACAAACATCTCTACTTCCTGGAGCTGACATTCTGGTGTAGAGGAGAAGTGGAAAAACAAGTAAACAAGTAACATAATTGCAGATGTGGTACATGTTATGAAGAAGAGAGGAAGGGTGACGAAAGGGAAGAAAGCAACCAAAACAAAGACACTTGATAATACCAAACTTGGGACAGGATGTGGATGAACAAGGTTTCTTGTATGTTGATGGTGGAAAAGTAAATTGGTACAACTTGTAAGTTTGGCATTACCTTGTAAAAGTCAGCAATCATATGTCTTCAGATGTGCAACCATACTTTCCATGATATACGTGGGAGAACTTCCTGCCCTTGAGCACCAGGATTGTTAACAGTAACACTCTTCATAAGAGCAAAAATCTGGCAATAATTCAAATGTCTGTGGACAGGAGAATGGATAGGAAAATTGTGTATATCCCACAGTAGGAAAATGAATGTACCCCACACAGGTGTGATAATGTAGATGAATTTTAGCACTATAATAATGAGCGTGAAAGTAAATACCAGAATATTGCATAGAGCATACTTTGGTAAAGCTAGAGAATATATTTGTAAGAAAAACATTTTAAAAAGTAAGAAGAGAAAGGAGACCACATAGAGAGTGGTCAGGGCAGGCCTCTCTGGACAATCCTATTTAAACTGAGGCTACAATGAGATGGTCCAGCCATGTGAGGATAGGAGTGAAAATTTTTCTGGGCAGAGGAGACAGTGTGTATAAAGGCCATACAGTGGTCCCAAGCCTTCTGTCTTTGAGGAACATCCAGGAGGCCAGTACGCTTATAAACTATAATAATAATAATAATAATAATAGCAGCAGCAGCAACAGGACCAGAGTAAGACATTTGAGCAGCCCTGCGCATTTAAAAGATGGCTGTATCCATCATGTCATTTAAAAATAAAATTAATATTAAATGGAAAAAGTGGAAAAGTGTTAGAAAAAAATTGAAAGCTTTTCTTTTCCCCATGACCACTCTTTGATACCTTTACTTGGGGTCAGGCAGGAATGTGTTTGTGTTTACATCCATTATCCCACTTAATTTGTAAAACAATCTTATGAGAAACTGCTTTTTCCCCATTTTAAGATAAGCAAAGGAAGTAACAAGATATGAATACAGTAATTCTGACTCCATCGAGCACTGAACCGGCCAGGCTGCCGTTGTGAATGTTCAAACTCGGGAATAGCATGACTTCATCGTCGTCCAGTAAGTCGGCGAAGGAACCATTTGGTAAGAGCAGGCCCTGCTCCTTTGGAGTGTCCTGTGCCTTTAAGAGTCACCCCCTCCCGCCCGCGATGCTCCAATTTCCCTCCAGGGCACCCAGAGCATCACCCCGCCCCCCGCTTCGGCGTAGCAACCCCTCCTCCACGCCCCACACCCTCGGGCTGGGCTCTCAGCCCCAACCCGCCGAGTGGAGGGTGAGGTCTGCAGCCAGAGACAAGTTCCCTCCGCCCGGACGGTGCCCACCCACTGCGCCCCAGCAGAATGCCATTTTAGAGCCCCTAATTCCCACTCCTTCCAGCAACCGATTCCGAGGGGCTGGGCCTCAACGCCTTCTCTCCTCGCCCAGGTGCGGGTCGCCGTGAAGGTGACCTCCCCCGGGGTGAGCACACA
>NW_005367210.1:170328-172077 GCF_000412655.1 Myotis brandtii
GCGCTCGCCACTCCGGACCTCGGAGGTGCGTCGGGCCCTTATCCCGCAGCACAAGGGCTGCGGTGTGTGCTGCGACCCGGTGACGGGGCACCCACACATCCTCGAACCTCGCCCGAGGACTGTGAAAAGCGGAAAGTCCGCCTGCTCGGGATTTGGCTGGTCGGCGAGGTGCCCCGGCCCTTGTGGGCTGAGCAGGAAAAAGCTGGCACCGCGAGCCTAGGTTTCGAGCCCTAGTCCACACATCCTCAGTGTTTCGTACATTGAAGAAGCGTGATATTCCCCTTTTTCTCGGGATCTACTGGCACTTCGCACAAGATAAGAAATATGAAAGGGCTCATTGGGTCCAAAAGCATTCGTTGAGCCCGAGCGGCTGGACCCTGTCTGTACTGGCAGGGACTACATCTATGGCACGATGAGTCTGTCCCCTTAAGGAGCTTTTCTGAGCCTGGCTCCCCAACATTCTGTTCTGGGATGGTCCGAAGACACACCCCGAAAGAGGAGAGGGCGGAGGTCCCACCTGGCAGCAGGTGTCCTCGAATAAACTAAAATTTCAAAGGCATGGTACCAGCTTTCGGAGCCAGAGGGGAAGCATGATCCGAGCCCCCCCCCTCAGGACCAGAGTAAGACATTTGAGCAGCCCTGCGCATTTAAAAGATGGCTGTATCCATCATGTCATTTAAAAATAAAATTAATATTAAATGGAAAAAGTGGAAAAGTGTTAGAAAAAAATTGAAAGCTTTTCTTTTCCCCATGACCACTCTTTGATACCTTTACTTGGGGTCAGGCAGGAATGTGTTTGTGTTTACATCCATTATCCCACTTAATTTGTAAAACAATCTTATGAGAAACTGCTTTTTCCCCATTTTAAGATAAGCAAAGGAAGTAACAAGATATGAATACAGTAATTCTGACTCCATCGAGCACTGAACCGGCCAGGCTGCCGTTGTGAATGTTCAAACTCGGGAATAGCATGACTTCATCGTCGTCCAGTAAGTCGGCGAAGGAACCATTTGGTAAGAGCAGGCCCTGCTCCTTTGGAGTGTCCTGTGCCTTTAAGAGTCACCCCCTCCCGCCCGCGATGCTCCAATTTCCCTCCAGGGCACCCAGAGCATCACCCCGCCCCCCGCTTCGGCGTAGCAACCCCTCCTCCACGCCCCACACCCTCGGGCTGGGCTCTCAGCCCCAACCCGCCGAGTGGAGGGTGAGGTCTGCAGCCAGAGACAAGTTCCCTCCGCCCGGACGGTGCCCACCCACTGCGCCCCAGCAGAATGCCATTTTAGAGCCCCTAATTCCCACTCCTTCCAGCAACCGATTCCGAGGGGCTGGGCCTCAACGCCTTCTCTCCTCGCCCAGGTGCGGGTCGCCGTGAAGGTGACCTCCCCCGGGGTGAGCACACACGATGAGTCTGTCCCCTTAAGGAGCTTTTCTGAGCCTGGCTCCCCAACATTCTGTTCTGGGATGGTCCGAAGACACACCCCGAAAGAGGAGAGGGCGGAGGTCCCACCTGGCAGCAGGTGTCCTCGAATAAACTAAAATTTCAAAGGCATGGTACCAGCTTTCGGAGCCAGAGGGGAAGCATGATCCGAGCCCCCCCCCTCCACCCGCTCCAGCCCCCAATCTAAGAAAAGAAACCGATCTCATCCGACACCCCCAATCCCAGACGCGAGACCGCCCCGCCCCGCCCCGCACTGGCAGCCAGCGATTGGGAGATGCAAATACCGGGTTCTCTGCCCAGCAACGGGTGACGCG
>NW_005367210.1:173127-173348 GCF_000412655.1 Myotis brandtii
GCGGGCACATTAAGAGACCGATGAACGCGTTCATGGTGTGGTCACAACACGAGCGGCGGAAGATCATGCACCAGTGGCCCGACATGCACAACGCCGAGATCTCCAAGCGCCTGGGCCGCCGCTGGCAGCTGCTGCAGGACTCGGAGAAGATCCCGTTCGTGCGGGAGGCGGAGCGGCTGCGCCTCAAGCACATGGCGGATTACCCGGACTACAAGTACCGG
>NW_005367210.1:173360-173794 GCF_000412655.1 Myotis brandtii
ACCGCCTCCCCGAATCCGTCGGAGGACGAGGAGCCGGAGGAAGAGGAGGAGGAGACCACGGCGGCGGCGGCGGAGGATGGCGAGGAAGAGACGGTGGCCTCGGGAGAGGAGACGCTGGGCTTTCTGTCCAAACTGCCCCCGTGCCCAGCCGGCCTGGACTGCAGCGCCCTCGACCGCGACCCGGACCTGCAGCCTCCCTCGGGCACGTCGCACTTCGAGTTCCCGGACTACTGCACCCCCGAGGTCACCGAGATGATCGCGGGGGACTGGCGCCCGTCTAGCATCGCCGACCTGGTTTTCACCTACTGAGCCCACCGTCAGCGGGGCGCGCAAGCCCCCAAACCAGCTGTTTACATACAGGAATCAGGTATTGGGGCCCCTCGGAGGCCGAGGCTGGCACCCCAACTCCCACGCAGCCTCCCCCCTCCTAGACG
>NW_005367210.1:174125-181075 GCF_000412655.1 Myotis brandtii
GCGGGGGGAGGAGGGCGCTCCTGGTGCTCCGGGAGCGCTGGGGCCCGCCCCCTTCTCGCGCATGCTTAGTGCTTCTTGGAGGAGGGGGCTGGTCCCTCTGTCCAGCGCTGGGGAGAAGCGGGGTGGGTGTGGAGCCATCCTGAGAAATATTCTGATTCGGGAGCTGCGGCTCCCTTTCAACCCGACGGGGCGTCTCTGCCTTAATAGGGAGGAGCACTCAGGAGGGGGAGGAAGGGACTAGCTGGTCCGAAGGTGTTGGTTTGGAACTTGGAACTGCCCCAAGGGGCATAACCCCCTTTTGCTTACGGGGTCGCCCAGACCCACATGCAAACCCCCCACCCCCTCCACACACACACACACACCGACTGCGTGAATGCCTCTACAGCCTATTTTGGTATCCAGAAACCTCTCTTTCATTCCCCCACCTGGGAATTGGGGGTAGGGTCTTTTCCTGGAAATGCACCAGGAAACAAAAGGGGCCACCTACCAAGAAAACTCAGAACCACGACACAGACCAGGCTGTGTGGGGACAGGGTCCCTGCTGCTCCCCTCCTCTCCCGGAAGTGCCCTGCCACTCCAGGGCACTCCCAGCTGGGCTGCTCCTCGAGCCCACAGCCCCATTCCATCACCCAAGCTCCTCTGTGCCCGCAGTGATCGTGTTCAGTGGGAGAAACCGAGGCACGAAGCTACTAGGGGTTGAGACTGAGGCATGATAGCAGACAGAGTGGCAAGAAGAGCCTCGTGTTAAAGCCGCTGACTTGAGCGAGTCCATCGACTGGACCAGTGAGACTGAGGGCGGTCAGAGCAGTGCAGGTGTGCCCTGTGCGCCTCAGTTTTTCCATGAAAAATAGGGATAGAGCTGCTGTAGGAGGAAGTTGTGTCCAGGTTCGGGTGCCTTTGGGACCCTGCCCCTGATGTTACCCCCGTTACTCCAATTCTTGGCTCAAGCCCCGCCCCTCCCGCCTCCCCCCACCCCCCTTGCCCTCACTACCTGTATCTCACCGGCGTGTGTGCACCCTCCCAGGTGCGCACACACACTCATTCACACACACAAATCTCAGGAACAAACGGTCCCAGAGTCCTCCGGGACCCCTGCCCAGGGTCTCTGCTGGTCTCTGCCCCACGCGTTCCCGTCGCTGACAAAGCCACCAGCTGCCTCCTTTACCCCCCGACCCCCCTTGCCCTCACTACCTGTATCTCACCGGCGTGTGTTCACCCTCCCAGGTGCGCACACACACTCATTCACACACACAAATCTCAGGAACAAACGGTCCCAGAGTCCTCCGGGACCCCTGCCCAGGGTCTCTGCTGGTCTCTGCCCCACGCGTTCCCGTCGCTGACAAAGCCACCAGCTGCCTCCTTTACGCTTGGTGCTCCGGCTCTGGGCCTTTTCTCGCGCTCTCTCTCTCTCTTTCTCTTTCTCTCTTTTTTTAAGTAAAACAACAACAAAAAGACAATGAAAAAACCCAGAAAACGTCATGTGAGTGAAGAGATGTCATTGTCTGTGGTCTTGGAGAACTAGTCTAGTAGCTGAAGGGAGGGATCCCTCCCATCTGGGGCACTGGCACCCACAGCAGGATTGATGCCAGTCTGATGCCAGGACTGAATAAAGTGTATTTGCCCCTACCTCGCCCTGTGGTTCTACATGTCTGTGCCTTTCCTCAACCCTTCCCAAACAGTTTGCCAGATTTAAGTCTTTTGTTAGCACCATTCAGGAAGAGCTGGGGGGGTTCCAGGGCAAGGCACCTGGCCCATCCAGCCTCTGTCTCCCTCTATCTCAGGACTCCCTGGGCTTCATTAAGGATGGCAAACTCATTCCTGCAGGGGCCAGGCAGGTAACATAAATGAATGGGAGTCTGGGTGGACATTGGCTTCATGACCCACTGGGGGGAGAGGGGGTGGCTCACCTGTCAGTTGTGACCCTGTGGGATTGCAGCCCACAGTGGCCCGATGGCTAGATTTTTCAAGAGAAAGTGGAAAGAGTCTATTTCTATGACCATCTCAATTTCAAAATGAAAGCCGACTCAGATATTTTTAAATCCTTGTGGAGCAAATGAAATGTGTGAGACACACCTGGTCCAAAGGGGGCCAATTTGGCCCTGATCTTAATGAGGATTAAGAAGCAGTGTTGGGCTCAAAGCCTAGCTCCATTACCGGTGTGACCTTGAGCAAGTTCACTTGACCCTGACTCTTCCTTCCATATGTGTAATATGGGGATGACAGTAGTACCTGCTTCATAGGGTGAAATGGAGTTCGAAGTGAGACGCATTTAACACGGTGCTCCAGAAACTGCATTACTCCCTTGTCCAGAGGAGGAAACTGAGGGTCAGAGTGGCGAAGAGCAACCGAGATCAGAGACAGGGGGGCCAGGCAGGTAACATAAATGAATGGGAGTCTGGGTGGACATTGGCTTCATGACCCACTGGGGGGAGAGGGGGTGGCTCACCTGTCAGTTGTGACCCTGTGGGATTGCAGCCCACAGTGGCCCGGTGGCTAGATTTTTCAAGAGAAAGTGAAAAGAGTCTATTTCTATGACCATCTCAATTTCTTTTTTTTTTTTTTTTAAATATATTTTATTGATTTTTTACAGAGAGGAAGGGAGAGAGATAGAGAGTCAGAAACATCAATGAGAGAGAAACATCGATCAGCCGCCTCCTGTACATCCCCCACCGGGGATGTGCCCGCAACCCAGGTACATGCCCTTGACCGGAATCGAACCTGGGACCCTTGAGTCTGCAGGCCGACGCTCTATCCACTGAGCCAAACCGGTTTTGGCGACCATCTCAATTTCAAAATGAAAGCCGACTCAGATATTTTTAAATCCTTGTGGAGCAAATGAAATGTGTGAGACACACCTGGTCCAAGGGGGGCCAATTTGGCCCTGATCTTAATGGGGGTTAAGAAGCAGTGTTGGGCTCAAAGCCTAGCTCCATTACCGGTGTGACCTTGAGCAAGTTCACTTGACCCTGACTCTTCCTTCCATATGTGTAATATGGGGATGACAGTAGTACCTGCTTCATAGGGTGAAATGGAGTTCGAAGTGAGACGCATTTAACACGGTGCTCCAGAAACTGCATTACTCCCTTGTCCAGAGGAGGAAACTGAGGGTCAGAGTGGCGAAGAGCAACCGAGATCAGAGACAGGGCTCCAAATCTTGGGTCTGTCTCTGTATGACTTCAGGGCGCTACCTCTCCCTGTGTGAAACTGCACACGGCTCAGAGCCTAGAGTGGTGGTGTTGGTCCCAGTGCCTGGCACATAATTGGCCCAAAGCATAAATTTATTAAATGAGTAAAGAAAAGCAGCAAGCAACAATGGTTCCTACCCTTGAGATTCTCACCATGTGTTCTGGAAACTGAGACCAAGGCTTTCAAAATTCTTTTGTCCCCCGGACACCCCTGCACCTTAATTATTCCTCTACCAGATCCTGTGAATTCCTAAGGTTGGACAAAGCCTGTTTCCCCAGTGAGAACCAAGGCCGCGTGTGCAGACCTCATTTAGAGAGGGTATGCGGGGACTGGGATACCCTTAGGTGACTTAAAGGGGGACTAGGGCACAGTTTGGGAGGGCTGGGTGTGTACAGGAAGGTGGTCTGGGGCAGTGCAGAAATGACAGCGACAGTTTCTCGGCTTCTCTAATTGGAAACAAGATACCCCACCCCCCAAGTCCTATAAGAAAGAGCTAAGGACTGTGGAAGACAGATGCGTGTCCCCCATAACCCCCTTCAAGGAAGGACTTCCCCAGCTGCGGGAAGTCTGGTCAGTGGAGAGCCTCTCCCTGTCAGCCCTTTGAGGGTCCGCTCCGGTTGCAGAGCGCCATTCACCCAGGGCTGCTGTGTGGTGTCTGAGTGAGATCAGTGAGACTGGCCTTCTCCGTTCAGGGTGGGACGGACTCCGGCAGACAGTACTGTGCTGCCCCTCCCCCCACACTCCCCCAAGGCCCCTCCAGGGTGGGGGAGGCTTTGCCAGGCCTGCAGGGCCATTTGACTTCCTAAACCCAATCCTGCTTCCTCCCTTTTCTTTTCACAGGTGCTTATCCCTAATAAATATTTTGCACCCCAAACTCAGTCTCTGTGTCTGTTTCTGGAGAACCCAGTCTGCAATGGAGGATGCGAGGGGCTGGACAAAGGGCCTTGGGTACCTGGCTCAGCAACCCTGTCCTGGCACCTCTGATCCCGCCACCCCCTGGGAGTTGGTGTCAGGAGGAGTCTATTCACCCCACCAATACGGCCCCAACCTTAGGGTCGTACCCTTCCCAGTAGGCATCCCGTACTCCAGCGTCAGCCACAAGGCATCCGGAGCCCTCTGCTGATGTCATTCTCATGTGAAGTCCCTCCTGGTCAAAGCTGAGAAAGGGCGGTCCTCAGTCTGTGTTTGCCCTTCAGAATCCTCAGGGAGGAGGCGGGGGTCCCCGTACTCCGTCAGCCACAAGGCATCCGGAGCCCTCTGCTGATGTCATTCTCATGTGAAGTCCCTCCTGGTCAAAGCTGAGAAAGGGCGGCGGTCAGTCTGTGTTTGCCCTTCAGAATCCTCAGGGAGGAGGCGGGGGTGGGAGAGACCATTTATTATTTGGTTCCTTCCATTTCAGAAGGAAATGGATTCTGACCTGAGAAAGGTGGGGAGATCTGCTTGTGTGGACTCTGGGGACACCTAGTGGCTGAACGGAGTAGGACGCAGTTGGGGTTGGGGCTGGGGCTGGGGGGGTGGCCATGGCCAAGCTCACTGCATTCGTGCAGTCATTGACTCAGCAGTCAGGTCCCTTGCCTGGGTTCTTTGTGCCATCTTGGTTCCAAGGCTTAAAGACACTTACACGCTGATCTGTTGGTTATCTATTGCTACATAATGAACTGCCGAAACTGAGCAGCTTAAAACCACGTGTTTATTGTTTCACAGGCGGCCAGGTAGGCCTCAGCTCGGCTCTCTGCTCAGGATCTCACACGGCTGCAGTGAAGGCGTTGGCTGGGCTGCATTCCTTTCTGGAGCTCAGCATTCCCTCCAAATTCACGTGGTGGTGGGCGGAATCCAGGTCCTTGTGTTTAAGAATGGGGTCCCTGTCCTCTTCCTGGCTGTCACCTGGGGCCACGCTTGATTCCCGAGAGCCGGTGCTCAGTTCCTTTCTTCACAGGCCTTCTCCCAGAACGGCAGCTTATTTGTCAAGGTCAGAAGAGAGTCTTCCTCCGCTTCCAGCCACTGGACTCAGGAAGGCTCTATTTTTAAGGACGTGCTTGATCCAATCACGCTACCGAGGAAAATCGCCCTTTTGATTAATTAAAAATTAACTGATCTGGGACCTGAGGCACATCTGCAAAATCCCTTCACCTTTGCCGTTTTAACCTAATCACACGACTGACCGTCATGATGCGCACTGGCCTGCCCCACACTGGGGAAGAGCTTACGTCAGGCATGCCCAGCAGGGGGCGGGCATCTTGGGGGCCATCCTAGAATTCTGCTTATCTCAACTGTGGGTTCTCAGGGGTGTCTCCGTCCCAACATTTCCAGACTTGTCTGTCTAGCTGCCTTCTTGTTATCTCCACTGGGGTAGCTAATCGGTCCCCCAACTTGGCCTGTCCGAAAGTAAGTTTTTGTTTCCACAAAGCTCCCAAGCCTGCTGCCTAGTCCCACCCACATCTCCACAAGTCACTAAAAGGCCAAAAACCTCTCCGTCCCTTGGCTCTTTTTCTCATGGCTTCAGATCCCTTGGCTCTACCTTCAGAATGTGTCCTGTGTCCTATCACTTCTCACCTCTTTCATGGCCGCCCTCCTGGTCCTGGCTGCTATCGGCTCTGGGTCCTGTACTGACCCCTTCACTGGACTCTCTGCTTTCTCCTTTTCCCTGTTCACACTCTTACTGTCCACACAGCAGCTAAAGGGATCTGGTTAAACTATCAATCAGACCATGTCCTCCCTCTGCTCAAAACTCTCTGATGGTCTCCATCTCATTCAGGCCCAAAGCCAAAGTCCTCAGCGTGTCCTCTAAAGCCCCATGTGATCTGGCTGTGGCTCATCCTGGTACTTGTTTCCAACTGCCTTTTCCTTTTCTCACCATGCCCTAGCCATACTGACTCCCTTGCTGTTCCTCAAAACGGCCAAGCGCACACCCACCTCAGGCCCTTTGTACATGCTGTTCACTCTGCTTGAAATGCTCTTCTCCAAAATATTTACATGACATACTCCCTCACTTTCTTCATGTCTCAGCTCCAATGTCATTACCTCAAAAAGGTCTCCCCCAACCATTTATACAACGTATCTCCACCACCCCTTATAATATCTCCTTTGCTTTATTTTTCTTAATAGCATTTATCACATATAGTTTTTATTTTGTATCTTTCCACTTATTTTTTAAATTAAATTTATTGGGGTGACATTGGTCAACATGAACATATAGGTTCCGGGTGTCTGTCTTTTCGATTAGTATGTAAACTTCATGAGGAAGGAATTACTTCTGCATTGGACTCTGTGCCTTAGGCCATTCAATCTCTCATTCACTCACCCATTCAACCGGCATTTGTTAAGGGGTTGCTTATGCCAGACTCTGGACATACAAAGATTTCTTAATAGCATTTATCACATGTAGTTTTTATTTTGTATCTTTCCACTTATTTTTTAAATTAAATTTATTGGGGTGACATTGGTCAACATGAACATATAGGTTCCGGGTGTCTGTCTTTTCTATTAGTATGTAAACTTCATGAGGAAGGAATGACTTCTGCATTGGACTCTGTGCCTTAGGCCATTCAATCTCTCATTCACTCACCCATTCAACAGGCATTTGTTAAGGGGTTGCTTATGCCAGACTCTGGACATACAAAGATGAAAAAGACAGATCTGAGGAGGAGAAAGACACATAAACACGGGGATGGAAACACACTGATGAGATGGACAGCAGGGCTGGGGGACCACAGAGGAGGCACTTAGCCCAGACATGGAACAGTGTGGTCAGGTCACCTCCTCCA
>NW_005367210.1:181122-184779 GCF_000412655.1 Myotis brandtii
ATTTAAACTGTGAGACCTCAGTAAGTTGTGGTTTTAGAAAATGGCTACAAGTTCATTGACATTCCGTCCATGAATGTCCTTCCCCTTGAATCTGGGCTGGCCTTTGTGATCCACTTGTAACCAATAGGATACGGTGGGATGATGCTGTACGTTTCCAAGGTTAGGTCACACCCAACTACCAAGCAAGAAGCCCAGTGACCCTAAGACAGCGGTTCTCAACCTGTGGGTCGCGACCCCTTTGGCGGTCGAACCACCCTTTCACAGGGGTCGCCTAAGACCATCCTGCATATCAGATATTTACATTACGATTCATAACAGTAGCAACATTACAGTTATGAAGTAGCAACGAAAATAATTTTATGGTTGGGTCACAACATGAGGACCTGTATTTAAAGGGCCAGAAGGTTGAGAACCACTGCTCCAGGCGTTTCCAGCCCCAGTCATTCAAGTCATTCCCAGCTGTTGTAGTCTACCCAGCTGAGACTCAGCCATCACGGAGCAGAGAAAAGCCACCCCCTCTTGCCCTGTTTCAATTCCTGACCCACAGTGCTCACGAGCAAATGAATGGTGGTTATTCACACTACTGAGTTTGGGGGCAGCAATTATAACTAGAACAGTAGGATGAGGTGATTCAGATGAAGGAAAAAAGCTTTCCAGACACCAGTAAAGGCAAGTGGGAAGACTCATCTAGAGGGGCTGACCTGGGAAGAAGTTGGCTGTGGCTGGGCCGGTGGTAGGGAGAGAGGAGATGGACTGGCAAGAGCATGAAGGCCCTTGAAGGCATTTGGACTTGCTCCAGAGTCTCCCCACGGAAACCCAAGGGGTCTTTCGAAAACACAAATCTGACCATCATGGAAAACCTTTCGGTGGCTCCCCACCACACTCACTACCTTCAGGGTAAAGGCTGAAGTTCTTGACCCGGCATTCAAGGCCTTTTGCAGTGTGTTTTGTAGACTCTTCTTCAGCTACCATCTCTGCTCTAAAACTCTGCCTCAGCCATGCCAGGCCACTCTCCATGACAAGGGCCTCCCATACCGTTTGTCTTTGCTCTTGTTGAGAAATTGGAGCAACTTTGGGCCAATCACATTGCCTTTTGGAGCCTCAGGGTCCGCGTCTGTACAGTTAGGTGGCTGGACTAGCGGTCTTTAAGAGCTTACCCAGCCTGGCATTGTAGGAGCCCATAAAAGTGTGGGAGGAAGGTGTTTATAGCCAAACCTGCCTGTCTAGCTTCTTCCAGGTTGCCTAGCAATAAATTCCAACCCTCTCCCCAATCCTCGGAGGTTTCTTAGCAACTTAATTTTTCACTCTCAGTTGTTTTCGGGATTTCCTGTTAACTAAATGAATGTCAAGTTCTGCTTCTTCTAGCCAAAAAATACCTTACACTAAGGATCTCTTTAGAAACCTGGATACCAACCCAGAATGGGAAGAAGTCTGGGGTTGAGGTCATTGAAGGATTTACTGTGTGACTTAAGTTACCTGCCCTCTCTGCTTTTAATGCAGATTCTGAATACCTGTCAGGTGTTCCTTAGGGCTTTCCCTCGTCTCTTGTGTGTATTTTATCCAACTGCTAAATTTATTCACTCTTTCAACAAATCTTTACTCAGTGCCTGCTCTGTGCCAGGCACTGTCTTAATGATTGGGAATTCTTCAGTGAGCAAAACAGACATAGTCCTTGCCTTTATGAAGCTTCACACGCTATTGGATGAAAACACACAACATATCAACATTTAAATGTATATAATAATGTCACGTGGTGAAGGGGATAAAGTGTGAGGAGGGGCCGCTATTTCAGATGAGGTGGTTGTATCAGTCAGGCGAGGCTAGAGAAGCTGAGGAAGAAGGGCAGGAAAATCGCGGCTTCTCCCTTTTTCCTGTCAGCCTCCTATCCTGCCTCTTCCTCTGGGCTGAGCTCAGCTGGATGCCCGCTGACAAGGGTGGCTGGGAAATGCAGCTGAGGAAAGAGCAAGGAATGGCTGGAAGGCAACCGGACCCACAGCTGCCTGGGGAGACCCACAGCATTTCCCTTCCACTTCCTACCTATAAACTTTTGAGAACCTTAGGATGATCTCCTTTTTCTCCTCCTCCTCCTTTTAATATTTCGATGCTTAAAAATTGTGGTAAATACACATAACATGACATTTAGCACCTTAACCATTTTTAGGTGCAGAGATCAGTGGCAAGTAGTCCATGGTTGTGCAACCATCACCACCATCCATCTTCAGAACTCTTTTTATCTTGCAAAACTGAAACTCTGTGCCCATTAAAAAACTCTTCCTTCCCCCTTTCCCCCAGCCCCTGGCAAAAACCATTCTATTTTCTGACTTTATAATTTAACTATTCTAGGTACCTCATATAAGCAGAATTTATATTGTTTTTTTGTGACTATCTCACTTCACTTAACATAATGTCCCCAAGGTGCACCCATGTTATAGCTTGTCAGAACTTCCTTTCTTTTCAAGGCTAAATAATATTCCATTGTATGCATATAATAGAGGCCCGGTGCACAACATTCGTGCACTGGGGGAGGAGGGGTCTCTCAGCCTGGCCTGTGCCCTCTCCCAGTCCAGGACCCCTCAGGGGATGTCCGAATGCCGTGGAAGGCGGGAGAGGCTCCTGCCACCACCGCTGTGCTCGCCAGCCATAAGCCCAGCTTCTGGCTGAGCAGCGCTCCCCCTGTCCGAGTGCACTGACCACCAGGGGGCAGCTCCTGCACTGAGCGTCTGCCCTCTGGTGGTCGGTGCACATCATCGCGACTGGTTTTTCCATTTGGTTGATTTGCATATTAGGGTTTTTAAAAAATATGTTTTTATTGATTTCAGAGAGGAAGGGAGAGGGAGAGAGAGATAGAATCATCAATGATGAGAGATAATCATGGATCGGCTGCCTCCTGCACGACCCCTACTGGGGATCGAGCCTGCAACCTGGGCATGCGCCCTTGGCCAGAATAGAATCCAGGACCCTTCAGTCCGCAGGCCATCGCTCTATCCACTGAGCCAAACCAGCCAGGGCTAGGGTTTTGTTATATAGGATCACATCTTGTTTATCCATAGAATGGAAATTTGGGTTGCTTCCACATTAAGAATTGTGAGTAATGCTGCTATAAGCATGGGGTACAAATATCTCTTCAAGATACCCTGATTGCCCTGACCAGTTTGGCTCAGTGGATAGAGCGTCGGCCTGCGGACTCAAAGGTCCCGGGTTCGATTCTGGTCAAGGGCATGTACCTTGGTTGCGGGCACATCCCCAGTGGGAGGTGTGCAGGAGGCAGCTGATCGATGTTTCTCTCTCATTGATGTCTCTGACTCTCTATCCCTCTCCCTTCCTCTCTGTAAAAAATCAATAAAATATATTTTAAAAAAAAGATACCCTGATTTTAGTTCTTTTAAATGTATACTCAGAAGTGGAATTGTTAGATCATATGTTAATTTTATTTGTCAAGGAATTGTCATAGTGTTTTCCATAGCAGCTACACCATTTTACAGTCTCACTAACATTACACAAGGGTTCCAATTTCTCCGCGTCCTCACCAACCTTGTCATTTTCTGGTTTTGCTTTTTATTTATTTTTATTTTTATTTTTATTTTTTTAAAAATATATGTTATTGATTTTTTACGGAGAGGAAGGGAGAAGGATAGAGAGTTAGAAACATCGATGAGA
>NW_005367210.1:185015-185565 GCF_000412655.1 Myotis brandtii
AGAGAGAGGGAAAGACAGAGAGAAACATCGATTGGTTGCCTCTTTCATGAGCCCTGACCAGGGCCCAGGCCGGGGAGGAGCCTGCAACCAAGGGACCTTCCCCTGACCGGAATCGAACCCGGGACCCTTTGGTCTGCAGGCTGATGCTCTATCCACTGAATCAAATTGGCCAGGGCTGGCTTTGCATTTTTTTTTTTTATAGTAGCCATGCTAATGGATGTAAGTGCTAGGATTGTTTTGAGATTCAAACAACCATGAGCTTTTTATCCTAAGCTTGTGATTTCTTTGGCAGAAGCATTCCCTCAAAAATTTAGCCTGGGCCAGTGTGGCTCAGTGTTTAGAGTGTCGGCCTGAGGACAGAAGGGTCACAGGTTCCATTCCTGGTCAAGGGCACGTACGTACCTGGGTTGCAGGTTCGAGCCCCAGTCGAGGCATAGGTGGGAGGCACCAATCAATGTGGCTCTCTCACATCGATGTTTTTCTCTCTCTCTCCCCTTCCCTTCCTTTTACTCTCTCTAAAGAATAATAATAATAATAATAATAATAATAA
>NW_005367210.1:185879-187689 GCF_000412655.1 Myotis brandtii
AAAAAATATATACTAGTATATTTATTGATTTCAGAGAGGAAGGGAGAGGGAGAGAGAAACATCAATGATGAGATAGAATCATTGATCAGCTGCCCTCTACACGACCCTCACTGGGGATTGAGCCCACAACCCAGGCATGTGCCCTAACTGGGAATCTAACCGTGACCTCCTGGTTCATGGGTAAACGTTCAACCACTGAGTCACACCAGCCAGGCGGGTATTGCATGTTTTAAACATTCTTGCACACCAGTTGAAAATCACTGCTTTAACCTTCTCTTTGCCTTGGAACATTTTAATGAATTAATAGATTTTACTGTGCCCAGCACCTTTTAAAAGCTCATTTCTTTCTATTTGGGCTCAAGAGGCATTAGACTTTTCCACTTCTGCAAGGACAGCTCCTTATGAGGCCCTGAAAGATCTCATGTGGCCTGTCTCTCAAGGCCTATCATTTAGAGCTCCAGGATCTCTCTCTCTCTCTCTCTCTCTCTCTCTCTCTCTCTCTCTCTCTCACACACACACACACACACACACAGAGCTAAATGAGTAAGTAATACATGTGAAGCACTTAGACAAGCCTTTGCACATAATGAGCATCATACAGGAGGGGGCAAAAGCAGGTTTATAGTTGTGAGTACACAAATCACAGGGTTTATTCTTGTATTATTATTAATTAATTATTATATTATTTTTAATATGAACAACTGTAAATCTACTTTTGCCCCATCCTATATATTTGATATTCTTATTAGTCTGTGTTCAGAAAATATTTATTGAGCTGCCTGCTCAATGCCAAACACTGTGTGAGGCTCAGGATACAATAGTGAAGGAAGAAGATGTGCAGAGCCCATTCATCCCTGCGCCCATAGCATAGAGAGAGACAGAATGGGCACTCAAGATGTGGAGACAGACCTAACCGGTTTGGCTCAGTGGATAGAGCGTCGGCCTTCGGACTGAAGGGTCCCAGGTTCGATTCCGGTCAAGGGCATGGCCAGGCTCTTTCCCTCTGCGGGCCTTAGTTTCCGCATATGTGAAGTGGAGGAGATGGGATAGGAATAGAGGAGAGACCATTTATTATTTGGTTCCTTCCATTTCAGAAGGAAATGGATTCTGACCTGAGAAAGGTGGGGAGATCTGCTTGTGTGGACTCTGGGGACACCTAGTGGCTGAACGGAGTAGGACGCAGTTGGGGTTGGGGCTGGGGCTGGGGGTGTGTCCATGTCCAAGCTCACTGCATTCGTGCAGTCATTGACTCAGCAGTCAGGTCCCTTGCCTGGGTTCTTTGTGCCATCTTGGTTCCAAGGCTTAAAGACACTTACACGCTGATCTGTTGGTTATCTATTGCTACATAATGAACTGCCGAAACTGAGCAGCTTAAAACCACGTGTTTATTGTTTCACAGGCGGCCAGGTAGGCCTCAGCTCGGCTCTCTGCTCAGGATCTCACACGGCTGCAGTGAAGGCGTTGGCTGGGCTGCATTCCTTTCTGGAGCTCAGCATTCCCTCCAAATTCACGTGGTGGTGGGCGGAATCCAGGTCCTTGTGTTTAAGAATGGGGTCCCTGTCCTCTTCCTGGCTGTCACCTGGGGCCACGCTTGATTCCCGAGAGCCGGTGCTCAGTTCCTTTCTTCACAGGCCTTCTCCCATGCCTCGGACTTCGGGAGGTGATGTCTCAGGGAAGCAGCCAGGCAGGGGTCGCTCCAGCTCCAGCCCCGGAGACACCCCTCCACTAAAATCCCATCGCCCCCCGCAGGACTCAGTTACCTCTGGGGGAAGGAGGTGGTGAATCGCGGCCCGGAATGGGTGGGCGGGCC
>NW_005367210.1:197292-198088 GCF_000412655.1 Myotis brandtii
ATGTTTCTAACTCTCTATCTCTCCCCCTTCCTCTCTGTAAAAAATCAATAAAATATACTTAAAAAATAAAAAGGTGTGGAGACATTTGTGCAGTGGTGCCTATGGAGCTCCGAGCGGTGTGGCGACCTTCCCAAGGCCACGCAGCAAATGTGGGACAAAACCAAGGCTTTAGCCACTTAACAAGGAATGAAATAAACACGCCTTTGCTTGGCAAAGGCTGGCTCTCCAGGGAGATGGGCTAGGCACACACCGCCCAGGGCAGAACCAGGGGTAGGTTCAGAGAGAACGAAGGAGGCTGCCTCATTGGCTCCTTCCCTTCTAACACCTCCTCCCCAACCCCAACTCCCTTCTCAAGATGGGGGGGCGGGGGGGGGGGGCCCGGCCAGGAGTAGGGGCTCAAAGAGGGGAAAAGATAAGGGCCCTGATATAAGAGGAAGGTAATTCCTGTTAGGGACCCAGTGAGAGAGGTGAGGCTCGATGATCGGTCCGGGAGAGGGACTGAGGATGCAGTAAGAGATGAAGGCTCGGTGAGGGCGAGGGGTCAGCCAGGGGGAGGGATTGGAGAGTCGGGTGAGGAGTCTGGGGGACTGAGTGAGGGGTGTGGTCCCGGATGGGGTGGGGTCTCCGCGAGGGGCCTGGGGTCTCAGAGAAGGAAACCCTGGAGGGGGACAGAGGCTGGTGATCCTGCAGGGTCCGAAACCTGCAGAGCCGGCCCTTGGGGGGGCGGATCGCACCCCAGCATCACCCCAGCATCACCCCCACCTCCGACTGCGGCGCAGGCGCGACCAACCAGCTT
>NW_005367210.1:198750-199237 GCF_000412655.1 Myotis brandtii
CTCCGCCGCAGTCTCCCCGCTGCACCCTGGAGCCCCCTCCTCTTCCTGCTCCCTTACCAGCGAGCTCCTGCCCCCTGCCGCCGAGGGGCACCTCCCCAGAGGTTCCTATGGCAACCCTCGTCCCGGGCGCACGCGGTGTCCTCCATCCTTTCCCTCCCACCTCCAGACCCCAGCCCGCCTCCCAGCAACCCAAGCATAGGATGTAGGATGGGGGTGGGGGCGGGGCCGGCCGACGGGAAGGCAGCGTCAAGGTCACCTTCCTCTCCACGGCCAGCAGGATTCAGGGATTCAGTATATTTGGGGAGGAGGACCGTGAGCTGCAGGGGAGGAGCTAACGCAGGCCGAGCAGCCCCGCATCCTCGCCCTGCCCTCTGCCATAGGGTCTTCAGTGAACGGTCGCTGCGCTCACGCGTACTGTCCCGCGAAGCCCATTCATTGTCCCACCCCAGCGACTGCGCTGCTCAGCCCGGGGCGGGTCCCGCGGTGG
>NW_005367210.1:199326-221870 GCF_000412655.1 Myotis brandtii
TCTTCCTTCTCAGCCTTTAGTCTCCGCCTTTTCCCATTCTCTGTCCATTTTTTTCTTTATTTTTTTCTCTTTTTCGCCTGACTTGTGGGTAAGGGCTGTGAAGAGCTGCAATCTATAGACAGGCTTTAGCCACAGCAGCCTGCGACTTGTAGGGATCTGTGGGGACTCCCAGGGTCACCCCCAACACACACTGTGGCTGTCTGCACGTGTGTCTCTGTCCGTTTGTGTGTGTCTGCATGTTTTTGTGTGTTTCTCTGTGCTGTGTGTGTTTATCTGCATGTGTCTCTGTGTGGTATATGTGTGCCTGTCTGGGTAAGTCTTTGTGGTGTTTGTGTGTCTGCGTTGCTGTGTCTCCGTGGTGTGTGTATACGTGCAGGGGTTGGAGGGCCACATCTGACGGGAAATGAGAGGGGACTGGAAATTCGTCTTACCCGTCAGTGTAAGCGCACTGCTTTATTTTGTCTGAAGCCGCTCAGGGGGGCTGAGGGCCGACCTTGGAGGTGGGAGGGCAGGAGCCCAGGCCTCCCAGCTCTGCCCCCACCTGCGACTTTGGTTCTAGTTGTACCTGTGTGTGGATGAGTGCCTTTCCCTCGGAAACCTCACTGTCTCCACTTGTGAGAAGAGGGTTCTTAGACAGGGTTCTCTGGAAAGCTAACAGCTGTTGAACCCAAGAGCCCCTAATCCCCAGGGCCCCTGACTTTCACCTCCTGTGGAGTCAAGGTTCCTTGGGACTTGGAGGTTGTTGCCTTCTGAGGGGCAGCCCTGGGGAGGGGTCTTTTAGGGCCTTACTGTTTGTGGAGCTCTAACTGCAGCCTGGACAGCTACCCCCAAGGGTAACCTAAAAAGGGGGACATTTTGAGAGAAGATGGGGATGAGGACCTCTCACTCCAGATATGGGGCTCAAAAAGTTCAGGATAAAAAAAAAATAATGAAGAAATTACAGTAATAATAATACAACAGCTACCAGAAGACACAATAACCATACAAAGCAGGCATAATCCTTAGCCCTATTTTACAGGTAAAGAAACGAAGGCTTAGAAAAGTGAAAGCATTTGTCTAAGGTCACACAGCCAGGATGTACAAAGCAGGCGTAATCATTAGCCCTATTTTAAGGGAAAAAAAAAGTGAAAGCATTTGTCTAAGGTCACACAGCCAGGAAGTGGTGGATCAGGGGTTCCAGTCCAGACAGCGAGGCTCCAGAACCCACAGCCACAGCCACGAGTGGCCTCCAGAGCAAACACACACCTTTATTGACACCTCCAATTGCCAGGCACTGGGCTCAGCCCTTCAGTGCACTGGCTCATTCACTGTATACGAGGGAAACCCAGGCCAGGATTCCAGAAGGCCAGGCTGTGCTCTGAGTGTGGCGTGTCTTACATGGGAGAAGTGGTTGGGACACAAAGATTCAGGAGCCCGGGAGGGTCACCACAGGCAGCTTTCGCTGACCCTTCCCTCTGTCCGCTGAACCTTGCCCATCCCACAGGACTCCATGATGCCGAACTGTGACCGGCCCTGCGGCTGTGGCCCAGGCCCCAATGTGGAAGACGGCAAGTGGTACGGGGTCCGCTCCTACTTGCACCTCTTCTATGAGGACTGTGCAGGTACCGCCCTCAGTGATGACCCTGAGGGGCCTCCTATTCTGTGTCCCGGTCGACCTTGGCCCTCACTGTGCTGGAAGGTAAGGCCGGAGGAGGAGCAACTCCGGTGATTTCCCGTGGCTTCGGGGGAATGATGCACTCAGTGGATAGAAAGAAAAGGGATGGAGTAGCAGTTAAAAGTCTTGCGTGTTCAAGCAATAGAAAACCCAGCTCGGATGGGTTTAAACTATAAGGGGAAGATGTTGCTTATTTTCTAGACAAAGTCAGAGGTTGTGTGCCTTCAGGCAAAGTTCGATCCAGCAGTTCAAACCATCACACTGAGGGACTCAGGATTTCTCTTAGTCTTCAGGCTTCCCATGGTACCCCCGCCCTGGCAACCTGTTAGCTTCAGGTTCTGCCCACATGTTCCCCCAACAGCTACTACTATGCTGCCCCTCAATCTTCTACTCCACACCATCCAAGGGAAACCAGAATCCCCTCTAGTATCTCCTTCAGAAAAGAAACAAGGCTTTTTATTTCTAGAAGTCCTGGCAAGTATTGCCTTGGCTCAGACTGGGTCACTTGCCTAGGCCTGAACTAATTATTATAGCCAGAGGGATCGTTTATCCTGACTGGCAGGGGTGGGGGGTCCATTCCACTGAAATATTACTGTGCTTCCCAGTGGTTTAGTGGGTACTGTTTCCAGGGCAGGGGAAGATGTGAGAGAAACAGTTGATACTCATATCAGCCAGGTAGAGTGGTCAGTTAGGGCGCCCTGTGGGGGTAAAGGTATGGAGGTGGCAGCGAGCAGGGTCCTGACAGTGGGCATGGCTCTTTGATAAACACTATAGGATCTGAGGCAGAGAGTCCCTCCCCTCTGCTTCCACAAGGCTTCACTCTAGTGGAGAGGTGAGGTCACAACTGTGCAGAGGGAATCACAACCTCAGGCCAGGTGTGCAGAGGATGCCGGGAGAAGAAATGCTCTCAGCACCTGTGGTGATCAGGGAAGATTTCCAGGAAAGTCAGTACCTTTTCACATTTTTTAAAGCATTGTCTAATTGCCAGGCAGTGTGCTAGGCTCTTGGGGACACAGAACTGAAGAAGACATGGTTCCTGTCCTCAAGGAGCTCCTAACTGTGGTTCATTTAGTTACTCTGCAAATATTCGCTCAGCTGCGACGCTATACTCGTACTGTGCCAGGCGTGGAGGGCACCTAGTGAGCCAGGACGGACACAGTCTCTGCTCTCATGCTCTCAGTTTGATGGGGCAGGCCGACATCACTTACATAGCAACCAAAAGTACGTATCCTAGTGTGCACCAAGGTGATACACTGGAGAATGAATGGGCAGAGCATTTGCAGAGTGTAGAGCAGGTGACTTGGCCCAGTGCAGAGGTGCCCTGGAAGGCTTCCCTGAGGAGGTGAGGTTTGAGGTGATACCTGAGGGATGTGTAGGAGTTAACCAGACAGAGAGATAGAGATAGAGGGTAGATCCTTTTCACATTTTTTTAAAAGCATCTTCTAATTGCCAGGCAGTGTGCTAGGCTCTTGGGGACACAGAACTGAAGAAGACGTGGTTCCTGTCCTCAAGGAGCTCCTAGCTGTGGTTCCTTTAGTTATTCTGCAAATATTCACTCAGCTGCGACGCTATACTAGTACTGTGCTAGGCGTGGAGGACACCTAGTGAGCCAGGATGGACACAGTCTCTGCTCTCATGCTCTCAGTTTGATGGGGCAGGCCGACATCACTTACATAGCAACCAAAAGTACGTATCCTAGTGTGCACCAAGGTGATACACTGGAGAATGAATGGGCAGAGCATTTGCAGAGTGTAGAGCAGGTGACTTGGCCCAGTGCAGAGGTGCCCTGGAAGGCTTCCCTGAGGAGGTGAGGTTTGAGGTGATACCTGAGGGATGTGTAGGAGTTAACCAGACAGAGAGATAGAGATAGAGGGTAGATGGTACTGGGGATAAGACCCACATAACGATGGAGGGGCACTCAGGTAGGCAAGGGAAGCCCACTGCTAGGTGGGAGCTGGGAAGGAAATTAATCAAGAGGTCTCAAGATTCCAAGTAGAACATGACAGTGTTATATCCTAGCAGGTGTGCTCTGTGACTCCCATCTCTTAAGGGGTTACCGTGAAATCCAGTTGGGATCCAAGGTGCACTAGGGACCCCTTGGCCTATGGCCCCCGACCAGCCCTGACTGCCTCCCAATCTGTCTGCCTCTCTCCAGATCAGCCTGTCCTCGGGGACCCTGCTGCTGCTGCTGGGAGTGGCAGCCCTGACCACCGGCTATGCCGTGCCCCCCAAGCTGGAGGGCATTGGAGAGGGCGAGTTCCTGGTGTTGGATCAGCGGGCAGCTGACTACAACCAGGCTCTGGGCACCTGCCGCCTGGCAGGCACGGCGCTCTGCGGGGCCGCCGGGGTCCTGCTGGCCATCTGCCTGTTCTGGGCCATGACCGGCTGGCTGAGCCAGGACACCAAGGCAGAGCCTTTGTATACTGAAGTGGACAGCCATGTGGAGGTCTTTGGGGACGAGTCAGAGCAGCAGCTCTCCCCCGTCTACTGTGACGCCAGTGGCCATTCTTGGTTCTCGCCGCCCACCAGCGCCTTTGGGCAATCCTCCGTGCAGACCATCCAGCCGAAGTGGAGCTCCTGAGCTGCCCGCAGAGCTGGAGGAGGCACCAGACCCAGAGACCGGACCCCTCCTCCTCTCCACCACACCCCATCGTCTCCTTAACGTCTCCCTTTCAGCAGGGACCCTTCTGTCTACGCCTACAAAAGGGTGAGCTCCAGGTCAGGAAGTCTGGAGCTCACATTCTCATGCCCATTCCCGGGGGTAGGGCCCAACTCATCCAAGATGCCAACCTTCCCCAAATCCACTCAGAACTCCCCGCCACCCCTCCTTCCCCAGGCTCTTCAGGGGCAGAAAGCATCTCCCTCAACCTGTCCCCACGCTTTTCTCTCTGTGGCCAAGCCCCGTACCTGTTCAGACCACCAGTTCCTGCCTCTGAAGTAAAAGGGGTTTGGGCCAGATTCTCGAGTCCCATGACTTTCCTATTCTCCCCTGATGTAAGCATTACCCTCTATAGGCAAACGTGGGTGTCATTCTCATCCACTGACCCCACCCTCTCTCCGCTGCACAGGATGCCTCAGGATGAGTCAAAGATGCTCATTGGACGTCCTGTCCAGGGTGGCGCAGAAACAGTGACTCCCTACAGTCTGTTTTCTTCATGTGTTTTGGCATCAGAGCCTTCCTCCCTTTCCACCCCATCCTGAGCTATTACTAGCTCCAGTGTACAGATGAGGCGCTGAGGGAGGCTGGCCGTCTGCAGGCTCCACGTTTCCTGACTCCTCCTGGGCCAGCTCCTGTTCTATAGCTGTAGCAGGGCCCTGCGTCTCTCTGGCTTTGCTGGGACCCCCCCAGGGGTTGGGGACAGGCTCGGCCCAGAGAGACTAGCTGGAAGCCTGGTGTCCCAGGTGGCTAAGAAAATACTTTGAACATGCATTTAAATGGCCTCTAAGGGCCAGGGGGCAGGAGAACTAGGATGTCTTTGTTCCTCAAGTCCCCCACCCAGCTTTGCTGGTTTTGCTCAGTGGATAGAGCGTCAGCCTGCAGACTGAAGGGTCCCGGGTTCGATTACAGCCAACGGCACATGCCCAGGTTGTAGGCTCCATCCCCAGTAGGGGGCGTGCAGGAGGCAGCTGATCAATGATTCTCTCTCATCATTGATGTTTCTCACTCTCTCTCCCTTCCTCTCCGAAATCAATAAAAATATATTTTTAAAAAGAGAGAGATAGACATTAAGAAAAAAAAAGTCCCTCCCACAAAAACCATCTCCCACAGGTGATGCATCATCTCCGTTCTCTGCCACCAGGGGGAGCTCCAAGACAGCTGGAAAGAGACCTCCGTGGACCCCGCCCCTACCCTCTGGGCTCCCTGTCACCACCTGCCTTGAGGCCACCTTGTGGGGTGGGTATCCCCAGTCCTCCCCCACCAGGCAGGCCCTGCTGCTCTTGTGCCCCAGATCGTCTCCCCATTCTGCACCTCTTCCATCCCCCCACCTTCCTATTCAATAAACAGCTGGGGTGGATACTGATTTTGCTTCTTTTCTTCCTGACCACTGGGGCGTGGGGAGGGAGGAAAGAGACTGCCATGTGTGCTGGGCACTGACGTCCATTATTTCTCATTTGTTTCTCACGAGAAAGAAGATGATCATCTCCATTTTACAGGTGAGGTAACTCATGGTCAGAGAAGTGAAGCCACTTGCCTAGGCTTCCTGAGGGAGACTTTAAATGCTTGCTGGGTGGGAAGGAAATTTCTCAGCCATCTTGACAACCTACTGCCCCATCCCTGAGAGGGAAGGAGGGCAAGGACAGTTCAGGGATGGAATCTCTTCCAGCCATATTAACAGCTAACCCAGTGATGGCGAACCTATGACATACGTGTCAGAGGTGACACGCGAACTCATTTTTTTGGTTGATTTTTCTTTATTAAATGGCATTTAAATATATAAAATAAATATCAAAAATATAAGTCTTTGTTTTACTATGGTTGCAAATATCAAAAAATTTCTATATGTGACACGGCACCAGAGTTAAGTTAGGGTTTTTCAAAATGCTGACACGCCGAGCTCAAAAGGTTCGCCATCACTAATAACCCATGGGTTAGCTATACTCACCAGGGCCCAGGCCCTGCTCTCGGTGCTTAATAAACCCCATGTGCTGTCCACACCTTAGAGCAGCGGTTCTCAACCTGTGGGTCGCGACCCCTTTGGCGGTCGAACAACCCTTTCACAGGGGTCGCCTAAGACCATCCTGCATATCAGATATTTACATTACGATTCATAACAGTAGCAACATTACAGTTACGAAGTAGCAACGAAAATAATTCTATGGTTGGGTCACAACATGAGGAACTGTATTTAAAGGGCCAGAAGGTTGAGAACCACTGCCTTAGAGAATGGCAGCTCCAGCCTCCCAGTAGCTCCAGCCAAAACCTTGGAGTCATCTTTGACTCCTCCCTCCCTTTCCTCTCGGCCTGAATCCAATCCATCAGCAAGTCCTGTCAACTCAACCTTGGACATACATCCTGTACCCAACCTCACAGCTGGCTCCCTCGCCTCAGCCACCATCACTTCTCGTCTGGGTTACCTACCAGCTTCTCCCTGGTCCCCTCACTTCCTGCTTCTCCATCCCCCAAGTCTAACCTTTTCAGAGCAGCCAGGTAAATCCTGTTATCACACAACTTAGGTCCTGTCCCTCCTCTGCCCAGTACCCACCCATGGCTCCCACCTCACTCAGAGTAAAAGCCAAAATTTTCCAGACCTCTAGCTTCCAGAACTGTGAGAGAATAATTTTTTTGTTGTTTTAAGCCACATAGTATGGGGTCCTTTGTACAGCCTGTTAGGAAACAGGCTGTAAGCTGGAGCAGCCTGAGGCAGTGTGGCAATATCAACAGGGGAAACACCCATGCCCTTTGACCCCTCCCTCTTGGGCGGGTCTAGGTTCAGTTCCATATGTTGGACACGGCAGCATTGTTAGTCACAGAAAACATTTGGAAACAACCTAGATGTTCATTGACAGGGGACTAAGTAGTAAATCCCGGGACAGTTACACACTGGAACACTATGTGAAAGAATGAAAAAGCGCCTTATGTGCTGAGCCTTATGTACTGCTCTCTAAGTGACATTGTTAGGTGAAAGGGTGCAAGGTGCAGCATCTTTTAGAATTCTTCTAAACCGTTTGTGTAAAGAGAAGATGTAGGGACCTTGCCTGTGCATGTGTGAAATCTCTGTTGCCTTTGGTTGTCTCTGGGGAGGGGACAAGGGGGGGAGGGAGACTTGCACCCATTTAAAATGTTGAACCATGGGAGTATATTTCATTCTAAAATATATTTCTTTAAAATTTTAAAAATAATATATTTGATTGAATGCATTTAATAAATGGGGAGAAGGGATTTATCTTTCTTTTTTTTAATATATTTTATTGATTTTTTACAGAGAGGAAGGGAGAGAGATAGAGAGTTAGAAACATCAATGAGAGAGAAACATCGATCAGCTGCCTCCTGCACATCTCCTACTGGGGATGTGCCCACAACCCAGGTACATGCCCTTGACCGGAATCGAACCTGGGACCTTTCAGTCCACAGGCCGATGCTCTATCCACTGAGCCAAACCGGTTTCGGCGGGATTTATCTTTCTTACAGAAGAATTTCAATTAATAGACACAGAAGGATTGAGAGAAATAAGAAATTGCATGCCACAGTAATAATTGTTGCACGTAAGATAAGGAAAGGCAAGGAGATATGGCTGAAGGGCATCTAGGAACTGTCTGTATTGTCTTAGTAACTCTTCTATAAATCTAAAATTATTTCCCCCCGAAAGTTAAAAATAATACAGTTGTTCTGGCCAATAATACTCCTGTTCTGGAGTAATAGGAATCAGGCTTATTCTCCCACTTGAAAGAACCAAAGAATGGGCCAGGAAATAAATGAATGAGAATAAATTTTCCTCATTTCTACAGTTGTCCCAGTCAACTTCCCTGAGTTTCCAGGCCATGGAACAGATTTCAATACTTTCTTAATAAATGATGAAACAAGTAGACAGAGAATCAGTAAGGTTAGGGAAGATTTGAACAACACTATCACCCAACTTGACCTAATTGACATTTATAAGGCGCCCCACCCAACAAGGGCAGAATACACAAGACCTTGGGCCTTGGTGGCCCCTGTAGACCCAGGGGCACATGGGGGGACTAAATAGACACAGAGCTCCTAGCCGCCTCAGGGCGCCCTCTGGTGTCCTTCAAAACGGCGGCTGCTCAGCAGTTCGACACCTTCTTCGACCTCAGAGGGAAGTTCTTTTCCCTCTGTCCTGCATTCCCTCCCTTCTCTGAGGTGGGGAGGGAGGCACCTTCTGCTCCATTTTTACGCCAGAGCCTGGGCACCCAACCCCACACTCCCCAGAGGCTGCCCCTTCTCCTGCTAAGTCTTGCATTCCCTCCCTCCTCCCTACTGACCAGCCTCAGAGGAGCTCCTCCACCTCACCCCCAACCGGACCAAAGAAGGAATGATCTGGAGCATTACCGGGCCTCTGGGGACACTGTGCCTGGGCAGGGAGCTGAGGTGCCCCAAGGTGAGAAAGAGAAACGTGGGGGTATTCATATGGGGCAGGTGTTAGTGAGATGGAGAGAGAGAGGGAGAGAGAGAGAGAGAGCGAGAGAGAACACTAAGAAGGAGATGCAACATTCACGCCCTAAACTCTTCATCTCAAATCTTACGCAGAGATCAGGCCGAGAGTGAGGCTGTCTGCCAGGTTCAAGCCACTGTGTGAGCCTGGGCAATTTTTAACCTCTCTGAGCCTCAGTTTCTTTTTCTCTAAAATAGGGCCAAAAAAGATGCCAATCTCTTGAGATTGAAGATCTAATGAGCTTAACACAGTGCCTGGCACACAGAAGAGCCCTATAAATGCCAGCCATTGTTATGAAGGAGAAGTCTGAGGGTCGGGACTAGCAGGCAATGCACAGGTTATAATTGGGGATGACTCGACATGGCCCTGGCCTCCAGGGACACCCAGTCTAGCGGAAAGGACAGTCCAGTAGAGAGGCAATGGAGATCTAATAGGGTGAGAGCAGCAATAGAAGGCAAACCATCTATCACAGAGGACAAACGCAGAGGTATAGCACTTGTCAGTACTTCACACAACTCATTCTGTTAGTCATCAGACCGCCATTAGGTGGTTAACATTATCTCCAAGGCACAGAATGGGAAATTGAGCACAGAATGTTTAAGCATCCTGTCAAAGGTTACACAGGTGAGATTTGAGCCCAAAAAATCCGGGTTCAGAATGCCCCAAACCCCTGGCATCCATCGATACGGAGGTGACACCATCCCCACAGATTCTACCAACTAACCAACCTGATAAGGGATGGGGGTCGTACTCATTACCCCTCACACAGGTTCACACAGACACAGGCAAGCATATGCATGTCTACCTAGATAAACACCAAATCCTGCCCATGACAAGAGCTCAGGAAATCCTCCGGAAAACCACTCTACTAGTGTGCATTGTTGGGAAAAAATGATCAGCCCAAACGACCTCACAGACACGTGCATCCATATGCAAATTGGTGGGCCTTATACAAGCCCCTGGATAAGCATGTTACAGGCATAGGTGTGCACCCATATACATTCACGTGCACACCAACAGGCGTGTACGTTATGATGATGGATGTCTGTAGACATACTGGTAACTGTGTACTTGAACTTACCCTGCTATTGGTTATCTTTTTCAGCAGCTACATCTATTGAGCATCTACTATGTGCAAATAAGTAAAGATAAGGCTCAGAGAAGTGAAGTGGCTTTCCAAAGCTCACACAGCTGGTAAATGGCTGGGCTTCAAACCCTGGCCCAGCGACATGTGGAAGTGCAGCCTGGCTCCGTTGCTGTGCAGTTGTGTTCACGAATGAACAGATGTGCCACGGTTGGATTCCCACATTGACACTGACATTCCCTGTAACCTTGGACATATCACATCCTCTCCCAGGCCACATCCTCACATATCTGTGCACAGGTGTGCTCCGTGGGTGTGTGGTGATGCAACCAGGGACTCTGGCCTCCCTCCAAGTCAGCCTGGGTTAGTGTCACCGAGGGCTGTGAACTTCCGGTCCCAGCCCTGCCAAACCCCAGAGCAGATGACTCAAAGCCAAGCCCTGGGCGCCAGGCCATCAGGAGCCTGGTGATGGAAGAACTCACAGGATTTTATAAGTATCTGGCCCAGGACATGTGGGCAGAGCAGGAAGAAGGAGGGAGGGAAACAGGATGTCCACTGGGGTGTGCACTTGGCAGGAGCCAGGAACCAGGTTTGGCAGGGCAAGAGCTGCCGAGACTTGGCATCTGATGGGGCACTCAGCCAAGGCGTGCTGGGGAGAGGTGGAGAGGGAGGGAGCAGGATGGATCGTAGCATCGCCTGGTGCTGATCCTGGAGGCCCCCAGTGAGCGAGAGAATGAGTGGGGGAAGGGTGATAGAGTAATGATGGATAGAGGGGGCATGGATTTACCTTCTCCACAAATCTTGAGTGCCTGCTCTCAGCTCGCCCTGGGCTGGGCTCTGAGGCAGCTCGGTGAGCAGGGTGGACACAGCCCTGCCTTTGCAAAACTGAGAGTTCAAGCGATGCCATCAGGCCAGGTGCAACGTGACTCAGCCAGTGTGAGCAATCACCAGCATGTCTGGGGGAACAAGTGTGTGCAAGAGGTGTGTGTGTGTGTGTGTGTGTGTGTGTGTGTGTGCATATGTGCCTGAACAGCCTGGTGTCTGCCAATGTGTGTCCCCCCATGAGCACACTCACAACCTCCTTCTTTTTTTTTTTAAATATATTTTATTGATTTTTTACAGAGAGGAAGGGAGAGGGATAGAGAGTTAGAAACATCAATGAGAGAGAAACATCGATCAGCTGCCTCCTGCACACCCCCTGCTGGGGATGTGCCGCAACCAAGGTACATGCCCTTGACCGGAATCGAACCTGAGACCCTTCAGGCCGCAGGCTGACGCTCTATCCACTGAGCCAAACCGGTTAGAGCCACAACCTCCTTCTTCCCTGTCCCAGGCCTCTACCGCCCCAGTCCTGCCCTATGTCAAAGCTGCTTTTTCCACCACAGGACAAAGGCCTCCTTGGCCCAGAACTTGGACCTCAGCAGAGGTACAGAGAGGCCCAGGGGCTTTACCCCCAGTGGAACAACCTCCCTGCAGACACAGCCCTGGACCCCTCCGCATGGACTTCTCCACCCGAGCCCCAGACCTGTGAGGAAAGGTGCAGCCCATGGCCACCTCCCTCGTGCCCAGGTGTGTGGGGCCCAGGCACGTGCTGCGCATGCCAAGCAGCCAAAGTGCCCTAGGGAGGTCCAGACAGATGTGCGAATGACACCGTGGCCACTGAGTCCTCCCTCTGGGCACAGGTACCCTACGTGCTTCGGAGACGCACTGACCAGCTGGGTGACCGTAGGCATCTCAGCCTCTCTGAGCCCCAATCTCTAATCTACAAAATGAGTGATAATGGCCACTTCAGTCTTGTTGTGAGAATAACTCAATGCATCGCGATGTCCAGGCATCATGATTGTTTTCCCAGGGGCCTCGTCTTCCCGGCCACCTGGTCTATTCCTCAACAACCCACTGGGCTTCACGACCCCGTTTCCCCCACGACACTTCTCCGCACAGCACTCACATAAGTACTTGCGGTAAGAACTGCTGAGCAAAGTTGTTCCTCTTCAACGAGGATAGCCACTAGCCCTTATGTAATCATAATCAGCAGCAATTTTGAGCTTTATTACATGTCAAGCATTGTGCTGAGCGCTTTTCATTCATTCATTCATTCATTCATTCATTCAACAATTAATTGAACACTTAGTAGGTGCCAGGCTCTTTGCTAGACATAGGGATACAGCAGGCTTGTATACAGCAGGGTTCTTACTTCCTAGCAAGGGCAAGAGGGACAGACAATAGCCATTTAGTACATAAATGAGATCATTTCAAACTTTGAAAAGTGCTGTGAATAAAACAAGACAGTTATGGATTCAAGGCAGGCTGCAGGGGCCTGGGTGGGAGCATGACCCTTCAGGGAGGGTCTCTCGGAAGAGGTGCATTTGACCTGAGACCTGAAAGAAGAGGAGGGGGAGCCTGGGAAGATGTAGGGAAAATTCCAGGCAAATGGAACAGCAAGGGCCATGGCGCAGGGCCAGGAAGGATTTGTTTTGTTCAAGCTCTAGAAAAAAGGGAGCGTGGCTGGAAGGAGGGGTGAGGGACTGTGGAAGGTGATGACTCAGCGAGGCTGGCAGGAGTCAGCTCCTTGATTATCATTCCAACTTTTTTAAAAAAATCCTCACCTGAGGATAGGATTTTTTCCATTGCTTCTTAGAGAGAGTGGGAGAGAGGGAGGGAGAGGGGAGAGAGAGAAACATCAGTGTGAGAGAGGCAACATTGATGGGTTGCCTCCCGAACACAAGGCCCCAGAGACCCCACTGGGGCTGGGGATGAGCCTGCAACCCAGGTACTTCATATGTTCCCTTGACCCGGCAATCAAACCCGAGACCTTTCGGTGTGGGCGGCTGACGCTCTAACCACTTGGCAACACTGGCCAGGGCTATCATTCCAACTTTATAGACAAGAGAACTGACACTCATTGAGGGTGAGTGACTGGCCCAATGCCACACCACTGATTAGAGGCTAAGCAGGGGTTCAAGTCCAGCTTGCAATGCCAGAACCAGGTGTTTGTTTTTTTCTTTACTCGAGGCTGCCACAGAGACACACACCTGTGCAGTACACACCAATATACGCACATCAGCACACATACACTCTGCACACTGCCCCATGATGAGGGGGTGTGGGCTTGACCGTCACTGAGTGCCAGACCAGCAGAGACGAGCATTTTCACTTTCGATGGAAGTTGCTGAATGAGAGTCTAACATTTTCCCTGGTGTCTTACGAGGCCACGTAGGAGGGCTGGCTGTCCCCTTAGCTCGGCCTTCCAGAAGCTCTGGGCCAAGGGAACTTGAAATGGCAGGAAGGGGGAGATGGCTTCCTGAGGAGGGGGCAGACTTCGGGGGAGATGACAGCCCAGAGGCACATCTGGGAGGAGAGGGCAAGCCAAGGACAGAGGCGTTGAGCACAGCCCTTGCCAGGCAACCACCTGGCCTCCTCTTCCCTCTGCTGAGTCACCTCCCAAGACGGGCCGCTCACTGCCCACCACAGCGGCCTGGGGGCACTGACCTTGAGAAGTTCCTCTTCCTGCTCTGCCTTAGCAGCTGTAAAACGGGAGAAGATTCATGTCAGAACAAGGGAAACGAATACAAGCTGCGTGAAGACACTTTTGCTTTTCCCAATCGGATCGGTGAAGCTCAGACACCCCCACAGCACAGGCTCCTGCCGAGGGTGGCGCTCACGCTCTGCCAGTAGGAGGTGGTTTGGCTCCGTCTGGATCGGGGAGTCATTCAGCAACTTCCATCGAAAGTGAAAATGCACAGACTTTTGACTTAGTAATTCTGCTTCTAGGAAATCAGCTCAGAAATTCTAATCTACTCCCCGTGTCTGAACACTGCAGCATTGTTCCATTGTTTGTGATAGCAAAAGACTGGAAATAATGAGATGTTCGTTGACAAGGAATGGTTTCAATACATCCCTACAACGGAATACTACAAAGCTACAAAAAGTCAGGAAGGTCTTTCTGAACCGAAGGTCTTTCTTTCTGAATCAGGAAGGTCTTGTCTTCCCTAAGACAAACTGTGAAATAGAGAGAAAAAAAGCTATCTGAAGGACTGTGTATGCTCTTATCTGTGTACACAGGGAAAGTAAATAGTTACAACTTAATGCCTTGAGGACAACACAAGATAATTGGTTACCCCCAGAAAGAGAACTAGGGGGCTAGAGACAGGAATGGGAGGAGACCTTTCTAGTTCTATACCTTGTACCTTCGGAATTTTGAGCCAAAATATAAATAAGTAAAAATATTTTAGAACTTGTCCTCTGGAAAGTACCATATGTCCACACATTCCCTGTCCCCAGCTAAATTCTGTCCCTGGAACAGAATGTCCTGGAAGAGAAAAACCTGCCCGCCCTTCTCTGGTTAGCACTAGCTGGGACTCGGTAGGAGTTCAGGACAGACCTCTTAGCTTACCGATGGGGAGTGGATGGTCAGGTAGATGCATGGTGACTGGTGGATGGACAGACAGATGGTGGATGAATGGCTTCATGAATGAATGGCTGACGGATGGATCTTAAGACGACAGCCTTCCTGTGATCCTACAGCCCTGCCCACAGCTACCACCCATTTATTTTGCTCCCCTTTGCAGCAAAGTCTTTGCAAAATTGTCTGTACTCACTGCCTCTAATTCTTCTTCTCTCTTAAATTCATTCCAGTCACCCTTCTACCTGCCCACCCCACCCCCATGGAAACTGTTCTTGTTAAGGTCACCCTGTTTCTAAATCCAATGCTCAACTTTCAGTCTTCATTTTCCAAATTGATTAACACCTTTGACCATTCCCTGCGCCCTAATACATCTTCTCTCTTCACTTGGCACCCAGGCCTTCATACTCTCCTGGCTGTTCTCCTACCTCAACTTTGTTTCTCCCAACCCTTCCTGCTAGAGTGGTCCAGGACTCAGTCCCTGGTGCTCTCCAGTTCATATCTTCAGCCCAGACCTCTCCCCTGGACTCCAGCACATACATCCAACTGCCTACCCAACGTCTCCTCTAGCATGTCTAAGAGACACTTCAAACTCAAAACTCCCAAAGCTGAACCTCTGGTCTTCCCCCAAACACCTTGCTCATCTCATTTGATGGTAGCTACATGCTTGCCGTTGTTCAGGCCAAGACACCTTGGAGGTGTCCTTGACTCCTCCCATTTCCTCACACTCCATAGCTGAAGCATCAGCAATCCTGTTACTTCCACCTTTTAGCTATACCCGGAATCCAATCACACCTGTACAGCCGCTGCCCTGCTCTAAGCCACTGGATTTTTCTCTAAAGTATTGCAACCTCTGCTCCCTTCTTCCCAGAGTCCTTTCAAAGGCCTCCTAAGCTCCAGATGGTCTGAACCCGCCCTGACCCCCCTGCCCTCATCTACTACCACCTCCCCTGACTTGCTCCACTCCAGCCACACTGACCGCCTTGGCCAGCACACCAGTCAAGCTTCCCCTTGGCCTCTGCATAAGCCATTGCCCCTCTCTGAACATTCTGCCCCCCAGAGACTCCCATGGGATCCGCTGAAACTCACTAGAGCCACTGCCTGCTTCCACCCTCCGCTCCGGATCCTCTTTACCCACTCTTCTACTTTTTTTGCTTATCACCCTCCAACATGCCCTATCATTTAAGTATTTATTATGTTTTTTTCTTGCATATTTTCTATTTACTGGGGGTGGGGGGGGGTAAGTCCCATTTTTGTTTGTTATTTTCACTGCAGTATCTCCAGCCTTTAGAACAGTGCCTGGCAAGTAGTAGGTGCCCAGTAAATATTTGTTGAATGGATGAAGGAAATATAAATGGGTTGACTGATGCTAAAAAGATACATAGGTAGCTCCAGAATGGAGAGATAGTTGGAGAAAGTTGAATGGATAGATGGTGGGAAATGGGTTATGGGTGAATGATAAATGGATGGATGAGGGATGAATAAATAGGTGGAGGGATTGAATCCATTCAGCTAATATTTACTGAGCACTTACCATGCCCAAGACTATACCAGGCACTGGAGATATACTGATGAGCCAAACCAGCAGGTGCTTACCCTAAGGGAGTTTACAATTTAGTGGGGGATATATATATATATTAATTACATATTATTAATATATAAAAATTACATGTCATTAAATACATATATAATTCCTAATTATCATATATGCTATGAAGGAAAAGGACAATATCCTCTGAGAAACAATCATATGGATGAGTGATGGAAAATGTGTAATAAATGGGTAGATGGGGGTGGATAGAATTTGGGCTGGACTGCTTTACCTTAATGGTCTTACCGGCTACATGCAGCCCTCCCCGGCCACTCCCAGATCCTTTTGCAGATCCGGGCCCTCCCCAAACCCCGCCTGCAGCTTGGACCTCAGAGAGTCTGGCCTCCCTCCGTGTCCTGACTCAGCACGGCCCTGACTCCACACCCAGCTCCCTGCTGAGTCACACTGTGGGGTTGGCCAGAGGACAGCTCCATGGGGCCTCCGGTTCCACCCAGCCCCTGAGCTACCCTCAGCCTGGGAGCGGGTAAAGGGCCCGAAGGGAGGCCAGCAGGTGCCACGCTCTGGATGCCTGTGCCTGAGCACAGCTCTCCTGATTCTCCAGAGAGTGTCTGACCAGGCCTGAGGCTGGAGTTGGGGCTTATCTGGGGACTGGGGTCCAGGTTCATGAATTAGAGCAGCGATTTTCAATCTTTTTCATCTCATGGTACATAGAAACTAATTACTGAAATCCCGCTGCACACCAAAATATATATTTTTTTGCCAAGCTGATAAAAAAAAAGATATAATTTTGTTTCATTCACACCAGACAGCTATTGTTGTGTTGGCTATTGTAATTTTTTATTTGACAAGCTAAAGGAAAAGAGGGCAGTGCCCCTGACTAAATAAATAGTCAGGCATTGCATGTTTTAAACATTCTTGAAATGCAGCACACCAGTTGAAAATCATGGAATTAGAGCTAAGTGTCTCAGGAGCTGGAACTGGACTTACCTCAGGGGTCAGCCTGGGAAAAGGAGTGTGCCCAGTCCGTGACCAAGTCAGCGCTCAGTGTGGGCACAGGGTCAGGCTTTAGCCATGGCTAGGGCAGTGCTCAGGGCTCAGTGGCCAGGCTGTGTCCAAGGTTTCAAGTCAGAGACCAGTTGGAGTCCAAAGTGAGGGAATAGGCTCAGTCAGTGACCCCTTTCTCCAGGGCGGGACTGAGCCGGTGGCTTGGCTCTAGATTCCTCGAGAAGCACCTTTCAGCCTAAAGTTCCGTCCCCCAAGCAGATGAGCAGCACCTGCCCCAGACCCTCCACTTCATCCCCTGCCCTCCCCGGCCACTCCCTGAGGACCAGGCCTGGGTTGGTGTTCCCTACAAGGCCTAACAGTCCTCACTTTGGCACCTCAGGGGACGAGGGTGGGGGTAAGAGCTATGGGGCGCCTTGCGCAAGGTTTCTGATGCAACTGGCTGCTGGCTGAACACCTCGACACCCTCCTCCTAGTCCCTACCAGACCGGCAGTCTTTTCTCAGAAAGGGAAGGGCTGGGCTTTGGCCTGGGTTGAATATACATAATCCCTCTCCTTCCCTAGCCTGGAAGGCTTCAGGACCTCCAGGGGGCAGGCTGGCAAGCAGGAAGGGATCAGATGACAGCAATTCATCAGCAAAGCGAGTATTAGGAGGGGGTGGATCAGCGGCTCCCTCCTCCTCCCTGCTGGGAGGTAACAAGAGCAGCAGGACCCCTAGAAGTGTGGAGAGCCCCACCCCTGACACACAGAGCAGTAATGGTGTGGCTGAGGCCAGGCAGGGACTAGTGGCTGCCCAAGGTCACCCCCTGTCAGGACAAGGTCAGAACCAGAAACCAACTTTCCTCCCTTGTGCCGTTTCTAGCTCCTCCCACCACAGGTTAGGGAGAGGACCTCGCACCCTTGAGGAGGGCATGGGACCCCCCAGGAACTTTCAATGGATCTCATGGAGGCTCCTGAAGTAACAGACTGACATGGGCTTTGGGACGACCGGGGCCTGGTTCAGACCCTCATGGCTTTCTGTGTGATCCCGGCTGTTACTTCTCCCTTGACACCTGGTTTTTTCACTTGTGAAAAGGCATCAATTCCTCCTTGGTTCCTAGGGTTGTGGTCAGGATTACATGAGAGAGCAGATGAAGGCCACCGCCCAGGCCCGCCTCAGGGGCGATGCTCAGGAAATGTGTCCCTACTTCTCCTGTCACCCTCAGCTCTCAAGGGGGGTGGGTTTGGGCGGCTGGGGGAGAGGTGGCAGCCTGGGCTCCGTGGAAATGAGATAAGTCACTTATCATCAAGTGCCTGGAACTTTTCTAAACACGTTGCCTGCATTAACTCATTTAACTTCCATTTAATCCAATAGCAGTTACCAATAACAATGAGCAGTTCAATAACCCTATCAGGAGGATGCCCTTATTGACTCCGGGTTAAAGATGTGGGCTCTGGGTCTCAGAGTAGCGGAGTGACTTGCTCAGTGTCATACACCTAGTTCAGGTCTGGGAGGTGGCATAACGCAGTGGCCAAAGACCCGCCAGGCCCCCCTCCCGCCTTAGAGCGGTGATGTCACCTCTCTGAGCCCCAGTTTCCGCATCTTCCTCCAGGGATGAAACAGTAATTTGGTGGGGAGGTTGGAGGATGCAGTGAGAGGATGTAAGGGAAGCACCCACACGGGGCCATGCTCGATGCGCCGGCAGAGGAATTACATTCTTTGCAAAGGAAGCCCAGGCTTCCAGGGCAGACAGAGCAAGGTCACTCGGCAGGGCTGTGGCTACCACTGGGTTGATGCTGCCCGGGCCCTGGCCTGCCCGTCTTTCCCGGGGCCCAGCCAGAGCCTGATTCAGATGATGAAGGATTTCTACAAAGCCCCTGGGAGACCCCAGAGAAGGGGTGGTGCCCAGTCTCTTTTTAAGGGCTCCCCAAGTGGAGGCTAAAGCTGCAACTCTTGAATCACCCACCATCTTTCCCAAGTCCATTGGCCCAAATCCATATATGAGTTCTATACTGTTTTGCTTTCAATCAACTCATTTTTTAAAAAATTTATTTAAAGTGGAAAGTTACTGACCTCAAATGGAAAACCACTATCATTTACCATGAAGGTGAAGTAATCATAAAAGTTAAATACCAGGAAAGCAAAGCAAGATTTTAAAATTCTAGTTAAATCCCATTTTTTGCTGACAGCTCTAAGCTGAGTCCTGCTTTCGCTTCCTTAGCCAGTGAAGTGTTAAAGACACAGAAGCTATTAAATGAGATTTTCTCCCCCAGTAATTGGAGGGACAGGGAGAAAAGGAAATATACATATCATGATAGGATTCGATGTTATGTAATAGCGTCTGGAGCCCCTAAAACCATTGCTGTGCATATCATATATTGGAAAACACTGACCTAATCCAACTCTCTCTTCCTATTTTACAGACAGGAAAACTAAGGCCCCAAAAGTAGAGATGATTTGCCCCCGATCTCACAGGGTCAGTGGCTTCAGCCAAACCTAAAATCTAACCAGAACTCTTTCCACGTATTAGAGGGGAGAATTATAAAAAGTTTAAGGACACCAGGCGTGGGATTTCAGGTATGCAGCAGTCACTAGCGACACTTGAGTGGAATGAGAGGGAGCAGGCGTGGCTCCTTTCATAGCACTCCTCGGACCCCCACGCACCTTCTCTTGGAGCACAGCCCTCCAACTTCCTGTGCTCAGCACCGAGGGTCAGAGTCTGGGCTCATTCTAACGAACTACACCAAATGGAAATGCGGCCCTCTTGGCTCAGACACCTGGGTGGAGGATGTTCTGGGCCTGGAGAGAAGCGAATCTATGAAAGCAGAACTCTCTCTCCAGGAAAGTGCATATTTTTTATGCATTTAATTGTGTGTGTGTGTGTGTGTGTGTGTGTGTGTGTGTGTGTGAAGGTTTTGGTCACCATTTATTTTCTCACTTTTTAATATATTTTTATTTATTTCATAGAGGAAGGGAGAGGGAGAGAGAGATAGAAACACCAATGATGAGAGAGAATCATTGATCGGCTGCCTCCTGCACGCTCCATTCTGAGGATCTAGCCCACAGCCACGGTGTATGCACTGACCGGGAATCGAACAGTGATCTCCTGGTTCATAGGTCGATGCTCAACCACTGAGCCACGTTGGCCCGACTAACGGTTACCAATTCCATGCTGATTTGTGTCCAAACTAATACGAGATACCAATTTTGAAGACATTAGTATGAAAATTAGATTACCTTATTAATATTTTATTATCTGTTGAATGGATAATATGTTATATATTGAATTAAATAGAATATATATATATATTTTTTTAAATATATATTTTACTGATTTTTCACAGAGAGGAAAGGAGAGGGATAGAGAGCTAGACACATCGATGAGAGAGAAACATCGATCAGCTGCCCCCTGCACACCTCCCACTGGGGATGTGCCCGCAACCAAGGTACATGCCCCCGACCGGAATCGAACCTGGGACCCTTCCGTCCGCAGGCCGACGCTCCATCCACTGAGCCAAACCGGCTACGGCTTAAATAGAATATATTACTAAAATTAATTTCACCTGTTTCTTTTTATTCTTCTTTAATGCGTAACTAGAAAATTTGAAGCTACACATATGGTTCATGTTATGTTCTATTGGAAAGTGCCGATCCAGAGAATTGGGATTGGACACCCTCAACTGTGACATTGGCCTCAAACTTGGGAGCCAAGCCCAGGATGCTTCAGAGAAGATACACCTACAAGTGTGGTGGAGGCTGCTGGTTTGCAAAGATTATGAAATGCCCCTACCAGTGTGGGCTCTGGGGCCAGCAGCCCCAGCTTCAAATCCAAGCTCACCTCTACAATGAGCTGGGTGGTCTTGGGCAAATTCCTGACCTTGAATCGAGATGACAGCACCCACCTCAGTTCTGTCATTGCCTCAGGACCTTTGCGCTTACTTTTTCCTGTCTCCCCCTCACATCTTTGCACTCGTCATCCCTTTTCTTCCTTAAGATACTCCTTTAAACACCACCTTCCTGATGATTCCTACTGAGAAGGTCTCCCCCCGGCCATACGTGATAGAGAACGAATCTACCCAATTTTATTCCAGAAAAGACATGACACATAATCTATTTTAAATCATCTTAGTTTGTTGATTTTATGGTCTGTCTCTCCACTAATTTATAGAATCTGTGAGGACAGGGGTAGGTCAGTCTTGTCACCGATAAGTCCCCAGCATTCAGAACATGACACAGCAGGAAACAAAGTTAGGAGTGTGTGAATAAATCCAGCAGAGTGCTGGCTTCATAGATGCGCTCAGAAGACAAACAGCCCCTTTCTTTCTTTGCCCCTTGTAGCTCTGGGTCCTTCCAACCCGAGTCGGAGTGTCCTGGTGTAGAAAATGAATTCATTTATCCTCGCAGGCAGCAGAGTCTCCAGGGTTAAATGAAATCCCAGACTCCTCTGCTGTGCCCTGAGAGCTCTGAGACCCAGGTGAGCTGGTCCCTGGGGTTCTGGAACCAGGGAAACAAAGGCGACTCCCTTCGCCTCACATTCAGCCTCTGCCTGAGGAGTTATTTTGGACACTGGTATATTCCACACCAAGACCCAAACAGGATTTCCACGGAAAGGTGCTGGGTGCCGGATGCGGGGGGTGCACAGCAATGCTTCCCCTGGGCCTGCCAGGCCTGGGGTGCAAGTCCTCTTATAGCGGGGGTGCACAGCAATGCTTCCCCAAACAGCAAGTGCCACTGGGCCTGCCAGGCCTGGGGTGCAAGTCCTCTTATAGCTGCCTTCTCCTCTCCGAGCCTCCACTGTGTCCACTCTTTATATTAAGCATCTGTCTTTCTATTGAGCACCTACAATGTACCATCCACTGTTGTAAGCATTTTACATGTATTAATTTAATTTAAGCAACAATCCTACAAAGTGAGTGCTGTGCTATTTATAAGCCCATTTCATAGAATAGGAAACTGAAACAGACACACACACACACACAGAAGAGGGGAGAGGGAGAGAGAGAGAGAGAAACATGGATTGACTGCCTCCTGCACGCCCCCTACGGGCGATAGAGCGTGCAATCAAGGCATGTGCCCTGATTGGGAATCTAACCGGTAATCTTAAAATGCACGGGGCCACGCCCAACCAACCAATGGAGCCACAGCTCCCAAGGCTGAAGCAGGGTTTTAAAGAGCTTTCCGGACGTAGCACAGTGGGTCTGGGCAGAGGTGAGTGCACTCTTAGGCAGGCTGGTTTTAGGGTGCTTGCTCTTAACCACTAGGCTGCACTGCTCTTAGCAAATGAATGCTGCGAAGCCCACCCAACATCAGGCCTCTCCAGGGCACTACACTGGCCCTTTTGAGCCCGAATCTGCTCCTATAAGTCTGGTTTTTGCAAGTTCCTGGGCTGCTTTCCCACAGCCGAGCCTCGAGCTGCACCTTAGTAGAATGGGAATACTCGAGCTTCCTGCTGCCACGGGTTCTCCAAAGGTTTAAGAATGCAATGGCGGGCAAGTGCCTGCTAAACGGGAAGCGCCCGGGACACTATCATGGTTTGCTCTTTTTCTCCTCAGCACCATCCTGAGAAGGAAAGACATTTTCTCCCATTTCACAGAGGGGGAAACTGAGGCTCAGAAAAGCAAAATGCGTTTCCCGAGATGATAGGGAGGAATCCGTGGCTGGTGTCTACACTCAAACTTGGGGCGCGGGGCGGGAAGGGAAAGGGCTGGCGGCGAGACACCCCTAGAGGGCCCGAGAGGCGAGGTGCCCTGGCGGGTGA
>NW_005367210.1:223002-231650 GCF_000412655.1 Myotis brandtii
CAAGGGAGGAGCCTGGCGGCCGGCTGGGCGAGGCCAGGGCCTGCCTGCAGCCAGACCTGGGGGTGGGAGGACCGGGCGGGGATGTCGGACTGTGTGTGGCTTGTCGGTATCAGTTGGTATCAGTCGTGCGGACGTGAACGCGATCGGTGGGAGAGCTCTGTGTGTGAGTGTACGTGCGCGCTTGCCCGTGGAGGAGACGTGTGTCACCTAAGGCTCTCTCTGCTGTGGCTGTGTGTCTGGGCTGGCTGGCTTGGACAAAGTGTGTTTTTGAGGGGCACGTGCACACCTGTCTGCCCTGTTGTTTAAGTGTGTGTTTGGTGTGACCTGACCTTTTCCCCCACCGGGGCTGTCAGGGATTAGGCGCTGCCCCACCCTACAGCGGAGATCCCTCAGTGTTGCCTGCCAATTCCCTTGTTCATCTATAGACTCAGATACTGCCCCACCCGGCTCTGAGGCATGGATAGGGTCCAGTAAACCTGGGGTGCTGATACAACCCCCGGAGAACCACTCCCCGTGTCTCTGCCTCCCAGGCACAAGCATCTACACGGCCAGGGATCACCTTGCTTGACTCAGAAAAACCTGTGAAGTAAGGAGTGTCGTCCTAGCCTCATCCCTAGGGAGATTTCTGAGGCTCCCAAGGTAGTACTTAAGCCATCTTCATCTATGAATAATAGTAATAGTAATAATAATAATAATAATAATAATAATACAGTAGTGACTATTTCCTGATACCTATCCTGTAACAGGGCCATACTACCCTATTTGTGTTTTAATTTCTTCCCACAAAAATCCTATGAGCCTTGTAGTCTGTGAGGCAACTGAGGTGCAGGAAGGTTGAAGACCTTGCCCAGGGCTACCCAGCCGAGAAGGGTCCGGGAATATTTGATGAGTGCCACCCCCAACTGCATTCTTACCAAGACAGGATTACGGCCTTTTACTCAAGGTGGGGGCTCCTTCCCTCCCTCCCTCCCTCCCTCCCAAGGCGGCCCATGCACTAGCGAGTAGCGTGATTGGAGGGTGGGTGTCAGTCCAAGAATTGACTCTGAGTGGTGTTTCCCCATGAATCATGCCTCAAACTGTTGGGAAGGTCTTTAATCAGGCCGAAGTCTCGCTCCCTCTCACACCTTATACCTGGGCCTCCTTGTCCCACATCTGGACTCTGAATGGGTGGGGAGATGGGTTCTAGAGAGAACCTATCTGCCTGACATGCCATTGCCTGTTCCTCCACCCACCGCACACAGCAACACAGCTGCAAGGCTGGTGACTTCCTCTGCCTTCCAATGAATGAACTCTTGGGGCCTTTGAGAGACCTCCCTGCCCTGCCTCACTTCTCACCTCATGATGACACTGAGCTGGCAGCGGGCGAGCTCTGTGTGTGGACGCTGTGATTCATAGCTCTCGGGCCATCAGGCAGTCATAAAGTTCACAATTGAAAAAAAGAAATCCACTCATCTGTTTTGAAATCCTCAAGCAATAAGTGAACATAGAATCTTTATTTTAAAATATTGAAATAAAAAATTCACTTGCCTCCTGACCAAATCCCTTCCTCTTCTAGAAGTTTCCCAGGAGGCCAGGAGCTGCTGTGCAGCCAGTTAAACCTGGGTCCTTCCAGACTTTTCCCTGTGCATTTCCACCGCTATCGCTGTGTAAACATGGAGAGACATCGTAGTGTGTATTTCCACCGCTATCGCTGTGTAAACATGGAGACATCGTAGTGTATGCTGCCGGGTTTTTACATAAATGAGGTCATCTTAGGTGTATTGTTCGGCAGCTCGCTTTGTTCACGTGACAGTATATCCATTCCAGAGTATTCAGTCATGTGTACCGACCTCATCCATTCATCATCCTTCCTCCCTCCTTCCCCATGCCTCCCACCCCTTTCTCCCTTTCATGGGTACCAGCTGCCTACCCTATACTACTCAATAAATACCATGCAAAGTCTCTCTTTCTTCCTCTCATTAACTACCAAATCCATCTTTCCACTTTACTTTTGTTTTTCACTTAATAAATCACTTAGGGCCCTAACCGGTTTGGCTCACTGGATGGAGCATCAGCCTGCGGACTCAAGGGTCCCAGGTTCGATTTCGGTCAAGGGCATGTACCTTGGTTGCAGGCACATACCCAGCAGGGAGTGTGCAGGAGGCAGCTGATCAATGTTTCTCTCTCATCGATGTTTCTAACTCTCTATCCCTCTACCTTCCTCTCTGTAAGAAATCAATAAAATATATATTTAAAAAAAAATAAATCACTTAGGAGACCTTTTCAGTTAGCAATAAAGAGTTGCCTCAATCGTTTAAATGGGTACAATTGTTCCATGTATGGATGACATATAATTTATGTAACCAGTCCCCTAATGATGGACATTCAATTGTCTCCTATAATACTCAATAAATACCATGCAAAGTCTCTCTTTCTTCCTCTCATTAACTACCAAATCCATCTTTCTACTTTACTTTTGTTTTTCACTTAATAAATCACTTAGGAGACCTTTCCAATTAGCAATAAAGAGTTGCCTCAATCGTTTAAATGGGTACAATTGTTCCATGTATGGATGACATATAATTTATGTAACCAGTCCCCTAATGATGGACATTCAATTGTCTCTATTACATGGGCTACAGGAATAGCCTTGTACTTGTATCATTACCTTAGTATGGAGAGCTTCCTGGTCCCTTTTCAGAACGGTATAGTATTTCACTATGGCTGTGTCATGATGTTTTAACCAGCCTCTTACTACTGGACATTTGGGGGTGTTTTCTGCCTTTTGCTCTTAGACACAAGGCTCTGATTAATTTACATATTTAATTTTGGGGTGTTTTAAAAAATTTTTTTTTATTGATTTCAGAAAGGAAGAGAGAGGGTGAGAGTGATAGAAACATTAATAATGAGAGAATCATTGATCGGCTGCCTCCTGCACACCCCACACTGGAGATCGAGCCTGCAACCCGGGCATGTGCCCTTGACTGGAATTGAACCCGGGACCCTTTAGTGTGCAGGCTGATGCTCTATCCACTGATCCAAACCAGCTAAGGCTAATTTTGGGGTATTTTAATTGGAGGATAAATCCCAGAAGTGAGGCACCCAGTGAAGGGTGCATGCCGTTGTCAGTGTAGTGCACACTGCCAAGTCACCCTCTGTGTGAGTTGTGCCAATGTGCCCTCCCATCAGGGGGAGAGAGGAGCCCCAGGCAGCCTCACTTTGGTGTCTTTCTCTCCTTCTTTCTAGATGCGAGCCACTCCTCTGGCAGCTCCTATGGGTAGTCCCTCCAGGAAGAAGCAGTTGAAGTTGGATGATGACCTAGACACGGAGAGTCCCGCCCGGAAGCAAGCTCGAAGTGGACCCCAGCCCAGGCTGCCCCCCTGCCCTCTGCCCCTGAGCCCACCCCCTGCTCCAGTCCGTGCCCCTGCTGTGACCACTGCCTCCCGGCTTGGGCCCTATGTCCTCCTGGAACCCGAGGAGGGCGGCCGGGCCTACCGTGCCCTGCACTGCCCCACAGGCACCGAATACACCTGCCAGGTAAGTGCCCCTGGGGCCCTCCTCCAGCATCACAGGGGCCTGGGAAGAGCCTTGGCTGCAGAGAACTGTCAGGCCTGAGGGATCCGTGTGTTCATGTCGTCCTGTGCTTATTGGGAGCAGCCAGGGAGCCACCCAATTCTCTGTCAAGCCCCAGGCTGGACTGTGACCAGAGAAGTAAACCAGATGGTCCCAGCCCTGGGGAATTCATAGCTTAGGTCCCCATAATGGATACAGGTTGCCGGGGTGGAGCTTACGGACCATGACAGCAGAGGGGAAAAGCCTCTAATGTACTCAAGGGTGTGGGGAGCCGGCACGGCCATGGCATACTCAGCCCCAGGGCGCCTTATGTGCCATGCCAGCTCAGCCTGGTTCAGTGACCCTGAGTGGGGGGTGAAAGGCTTAGAAAAGACAGACAAGAGAATGAAAGCTGGGGCTTGGTGGAACGCTGCCCCTCTGAGGTACAGCGCTGGCGCCCACAAGCCGTGTCTTTATTTTATAGCAGATGCCACGAGGCAGAGTAAGGGCGTGATCAAGATGTTTACAACATTCTTGTGGGTTTCAATCCCACTCAACTACATGCACCTGAACTCTATCACTCAGGCATGTGGGGCCACGTGTTCGGACCACAGGTTCAAGCTTACAGCTACAGCTGTTGGCTAATTGTGCTGGGAGGGCTCTGCCATCCAAGCTGGGACTTGCACGTGGCAATGAGAGGACTGTGCCAGCTCAGTAGTCCAAGGCTTGAACCTGTCCAAAACACTCTGGCCGCGCCCCACACAAGGGGGTGTCAGAAAAAGACCGAGGAGTTAGCTAGGGAGAAGCGGGAAGAGGGAGGTCCGGGCAGGGAAACAGCTGTGCAGAGAGGCCTAGAGGAGGGAGAGCATGGTGCTTCAGGGAGTTAACGGGACTTCACCATGGCCGAGTGGAGAGGGTGTGCAGCCAGGGGCAGGAGATAGGGGCTGGCAGCCACTGGGCATGACCGCACTAGAAAGGACCTCCTGTGGGAAGCCATGGAAGACATTTGCACAAGAGAAGGATGAGATAGAGTAGGCATCAGAACCCCTGGGATCCTGGAGGTCATGGGACCTAACCTATGGCCATTTTACAGATACAGACTGAGGTCAAGAGAGGAGAAGGGTCATGCACGAATCCACATAACATTGGGCCTGGCTTCCTAGGGCAAGGGTCCTTCCAGACTTTTCCCTGTGCATTTCCACTGCTATCGCTGTGTAAACATGGAGAGACATCGTAGTGTATGCTGCTAGGGCAAGGGACCATGGCTGTGAGTCAAGTTAGATGCCCAGTGGCTGGCACAGGTAGGAATGCAAGAAAGGGTGGGCAGTGTGAATTCTAGAGAATGGAAGCTCTGATGATGATGATAATGGGCATAAAGCTACTTTTGCATCATCTGCTCTTTTGGATTTCCCTGCTTTCTGGGTTATTTTTGTTTGGGTTACCTATTCTTTTTCTTTTCTTGTTAAAAAAATATTTTTTATTGATTTCGGAGAGGAAGGGAGAGGGAGAGAGAAACATCAATGATGAGAGAGAATCATTGATCGACTGCCTCCTGCATGTCCCCCACTGGGGATTAAACCTGCAACCTGGGCATGTGTCATTGCCAGGAATCGAACCATGACTTCCTGGTTCATAGGCTGACGCTCAACCACTGAGCCACACTGGCTGGGCTCTGTTATTTTTTCAATTCTCTTAAGTTTAAGAACATATAAGGTAGCAGTTAAGAACACTTGGCTGTGTGGCCTCTTGGCTCTCTCAGGGTTGAGTGTCTTGGTGCAGGAGCGCTTGGCACACTGCCTGGCACCCAGTAGCATGTAAGGGACAGCTGACTGTTTCCAAGGTCAGCCCGGGCTCCACGCGGTCCCCCCTGTGCTCATGCCGTGCTCCGCCCACAGGTGTACCCCGTCTGCGAGAGCCTGAAGGTGCTAGAGCCCTACTCGCGGCTGCCTCCCCACAAGCATGTGGCACGGCCCGTGGAGGTCCTGGCAGGCCCACACCACTTTTACGCCGTTTTCCCGCGGCCCCACGGGGACATGCACAGCCTGGTGCGCCGCCGTCGCCGCCTGCCGGAGCCCGAGGCCGCCAGGCTCTTTCGCCAGATGGCCGCCGCCGTGGCGCACTGTCACCAGCACGGTCTGGTCCTGCGAGACCTCAAGCTGCGACGCTTCGTCTTCGCCGACTGTGAGAGGTGAGTGTGGCAACAGAGGAGCCGCCCGGGAGGTGGGCCCTAACGGGAAACCAAGGCTCAGGAAGGCCAAGTAGCCGACACAGACTGTGGAGAAGCCTGGACAGCACCACCGCCCGGTCCAGGGGAGAAGGGGACCCAGTCCTGTGGGAAGCCCCTTGGGGACCCAGTCCTGTGGGAGCGCTGCCTTTGTGGTTAATCCTCACCGGAGCATATTTTTCCATCCATTTTTAGAGACAGTGGAGGGGGAGAGACTGAGAGAGAGAAACATCGATGTGAGAGAAACACGTCAACTGGCTGCCTCCCGCACGCGCCCCAACCAGAACTGAACCCTGAACTGTGGGCCGATGCTCTATCCACTGAGTCCAACCGGCCAGGGCAGCGCTGCCTTTCTGATAGTAGCGACAGTGATGGAGAGCATCGCTGCTCTGCCTGGCGTGGCCTGGATCCTGGTAAATAGGAGGTGGACACTGTTATTGTCCCCATATGGCAGGCGAGGAAACTGAGACCCAGCGAGGTCAGTAGCCTAAGACCGACAGCTGAATAAATACTAAGCTGGGATCTGAACCCAGAGGTGACTCCAGAGCCAGGGCCCTAGCTCCCTCTGAGCATGAGAGGTGGGAGGCCTGGCTGGGTGACTTGCCGACTCTGGGTGGCCCAGTGTCTCCGGACCTCAGTTTCCCGATTGGTAGGGGAAAGGCTGGATTGTCAAGATGTTGCCAGGATTTCAAGGTCACACACAGCTCAGGGCCACAGCCAGAATGCACCCTGAGCTTCCCACACAGGAACCTTTTCCTCTAAAACTGAAAATCAGGGATTTTTGGAGGGGGGACCGAAAGGGACCTGGCACCCTGTCCCCACCCCAGATCCTGGGAGTATGCAGGGCATCAGCTCACCAAGCCACAGGTGCACATGCACACCCATTAGAACATTGATTTCATTTCAAGATATTTTTGGGAGGAGGGTGACCCCACTGGATTTTTTAAAAACTTTATTTTCAAATACTTTTAGACTTTCAGAAAAGTTGCAAAAACAGTTCAAAGAGGTCCCATGTTTTCTTCACCATTTCCTCTGAAGTTAATATCTTACCTGACCATAGTATAACTACCAAAGCCAAAACATTAACCTTGGTTTCGTACTACTAACTAAACCACAGATTTCACCGTTTCCCCCTATGCCCTTGGGTCCGGGATTCCATTCAGGCCCCACCCTGCATTCGCCAGTCAGGCCTCCTCCGTGCCCTCCAGGCTGACGGATCCTCAGGCTTTTCGGTTCTCTCTTGACCTGGATACTTTTGAAGAGAACCAGTCAGTCATTGTGTAGAACGCCCCTCCATTAGAGTTCAGCTGGTGTTTTTCTCGCGGTTGAGGTGCTACATCTTTGGCATGAATACCACAGAAGCCCTGGCGGGGTGGTTCAGTTGGTTGGAGCGTCGTTCCATACACCAAAAGGTTACGAGTTCGATTTTTGGTCAGGGCACATACCTAGGTTTCGGGTTTTGAACATCAAAAAAACATTATGCTATGTGAAAGAAGGGCAGTCACAAAGGACCATGTATGGTAAGATTTAATTAATATAAAATGTCCAGAATAGGAAAATCTATAGAGACCAAAAGTAGATTCGTGCTGAGGGCTGGAGGGTGGCAGATGGGGAGTGTCTACAATTGGGTACCGGGTTTTTTATATTTTTTAAGGGGTGATAAAAAAGTTCTAAAATTGGATTGTGGTGATGGCTGCACAACTTTTAATTGTACTTAAAACCATTAAATTGTACACTTTAGACAGGTGGATCTTATGGTATATAAATTACATCGCAGAAAAAAAAGAAAATAAATTACATCGCAATAAAACTGTTAAAAAACCTCACAGCAGTCAGACTGACAGGTGATGATGTCTCAATAGCAACCACAGAAGCTAGAAGACAGCGGAGTGCTATCTCCAAGGTGCTGGAATGCCAGCTGGAATTCTATACCCAGTGAAAACGTCTCTCAAGAATGAGGTCAAGCCCTAGCTGGCTTGTTCAGTGGTTAGAGCGTTGGCCCACAGACTGAAGGGTCAAGGGCACGTAACTCGGTTGCAGGTTCGATCCCCTGCCCCGGTCGGGGCATGTGCAGGATGCAACCAGTTAATGTGTCTCCCTCACATTGATGTTTCTCTCTCTTTGTCTCTGCCCCCCTTTCCACACTCTCTAAAAATCAATGGAAAAATATATCCTCAAATGAGAATTAACAACAACAACAACAACAGCAAAATGAGTTCTAAATAAATATTTTCAAACAAAACCCAATCCAGATCTCCCAGAGGTGAGAAAGTGCTTCTTTTCTCAAGGAAATAGTTTGAGAAACACTGTTGGTAGGAGAAGGGCAGTGGAGTCAGACAAACCTGGGCTCAAATCCTGATTCTACTTAAGGAAAAAAAAGTAAAATAATATATATGTATATTTTTTATTGATTTCAGAGAGGAAGGGAGAGGGAAAGAGATAGAAACATCAGTGATGAGAGAGAATCATTGATCGATTACCTCCTGCACGCCTCCTACTGGGGATCGAGCCTGAAACTTGGGCATGTGTTCTTGACCGGAATCAAACCTGAGACCGTTGAGTCGGGTGGGGTGGGGGCGTGGGGGTCCCAGCAGGAGCTGACCCGCTGCCCTCTCCCTGCCACAGGACGAAGCTGGTGCTGGAGAACCTGGAGGACGCCTGCGTGCTGACCGGGCCGGACGACTCCCTGTGGGACAAGCACGCGTGCCCGGCCTATGTGGGACCCGAGATCCTCAGCTCGCGGGCATCCTACTCAGGCAGGGCGGCGGACGTCTGGAGCCTGGGCGTGGCGCTCTTCACCATGCTGGCCGGACACTACCCCTTCCAGGACTCGGAGCCTGCCCTGCTTTTTGGCAAGATCCGCAGGGGGACCTACGCCCTGCCCCGGGGCCTC
>NW_005367210.1:231708-253145 GCF_000412655.1 Myotis brandtii
CGTCCGCTGCCTGCTCCGCCGGGAGCCCGCTGAGCGTCTCACAGCCTCGGGGATCCTGCTGCACCCCTGGCTGCGAGAGAACCTGACCCCCTCAGTCCCATCCCGAGCCCACCTCTGGGAGGCTGACCAGGTGGTCCCCGAAGGGCCAGGGCTGGAGGAAGTTGAGGCAGAGGAGGGAGAAAGGGAAGTGGGCCTATATGGCTAGGACTACCCTACCCGACTCTCAGCTGTGAACTGTGGATTGAGTTTGGGGCGTCCCCAAGCTCTCTCCTGCCTCTTTGAACTGAGATAAACCCTAAGTGCCTTGTAGGAGGGAGAAAAGAGGAGGCATGTTGAAGGGTGCTGCAGGCACGCCTGTGTGGTCCACACACCTGTGCACACGGGCTGGTGCACTCGACGAGTCTTTGTTGGGAGCTCACTGTGCCTTGTTCCAGGTGCTGAGAACACAGCTGTGAACAAGAGACAAAACTCCGGCTCACAGGGCTGTCAGTCCTTCTCCATCCCCACAGGCCAGTGTCTGCACTGGGCTGGGTACAACCAGTGCAGGTGACGGCGTCCACTCGTGCTGGCACCCCGCACTGCTGTCATGGACAGTCCCTTTCACAACCCACCCAGCTGCCTTTGTATGTTGCACCTCTGAGAAAGGGAAGCGTCCTGTGCCAAAGGGCACAAAAAGGTTTCGGGTCTGATCCCTGATAAATGTTTCTCTCTCTCCCTTCCTCTCCCCCACCCCCGTCCCCCTTCCTTCCTTTCTCTGTAAAGTCAATAAGCATATCCTCAGGTGAGGATAAAAAAAGTGATAGGTCCTAGCCTTCAGGCCTCTCCCCTGCACCTGAGGCCCAGAGCCCAGGCCCTGCTGCGAATTCCGCTCCAGCCGCTGTGTCCTCTTGGTCAGGGGATCCTCTGTCCAGGCCTGAGCCAAGGGTCTGGGCTGGAAGATCAAGAGTCCAAACTGTGAGGCGGGTCCTCATCCAGCTCAAGGAGTGGTTGGGAATGAGGGTCCAGGCCTGTCCGCCTCAGCAGCCGTGACCCGAGCTGCTGACTGGAGTTGGGGGACAGGATTAGGTGGGGTCTGCCCCTGGCCTCCTGGAAAGTCCTAAGTCCAGTTCTGGGGACACTTGGGGTCCAGAACCCCACATCAGCACTGTAGGTTTTGGATGCTCCGAGTATATATTTTTACCTTGTGCCTAATAAAGGAGTTCTGGAATACTTTTATTTCTCCCGGGCGTTTCTTCTGGTCTCTCATCCGTTTTCCCAAACCAGCCCCACGGCGAGTCCTCTGCACTCCCTCCCTTTCTTCTGGAGCAGCGGTTCTCAACCTTGGCTGCACATTAGAATCACCTGGGAATCTTTTTAAAATCCTAGTTTCTGGGCCTCATCCTCCGGAAATTCTGTTTCTTTGTTACTAATGTTGTGGCCTCACCCCATAACAAAGAAACAGAATTTCCAGAGGATGAGGCCCAGAAATCAGGATTTTAAAAAGATTCCCAGGTGATTCTAATGTGCAGCCAAGGTTGAGAACCACTGCTCTGGAGGCTATGGGTCTCACCTGGGGTCAATTTTGGCTGCAAGTACCTGAAACCCTGAGTCAAAGTAGCTTAAAGCAGAAGGAAATGTATTTCACACAAAGCAAGACGTCAACAGGAGGGTGGTTTCAGGGCTGGCTGATGCAGGAACGGCTCCCAGTCTCTTTCTGCCTCTTGGCTCTGTTGTCCCTGCTGTCACATTAGAGACATCTATGCCCCGAGGAAGAAGGAGGGTGGCCTGTCTGTCGTACTTGAGAACTCAGCGCCTGGCGTCGAGCTGTGCGGTATCTCCGGGCCTCAGTCTGTTCCCTTCCTTGAGGCTGGGCCTGGAGCCTCCTCTGGCACTTGTCAGAGCAGGCCTTCCTGCCCCTGCTTCACCAAAGCCCTCACAACAGGGTTTCTCAGATGTGGTTGGGGTGCCCCCTGGGGTGCTTGCTTAAAAATGCAGATACTTGCTGGGCTGGTGTGGCTCAATGGTTGAGAGTCGACCTATTACAAACTAGGAGGTCAAGGTTCAATTCCCGGTCAGGGCACATGGCCAGGTTTGGGGCTCAATCATCCCCAGTGCGGGGTGAGCAGGAGACAGTTGATCAATGATTCTCTCTCATCATTGATGTTTCTATCTCTCTCTCCCTTCCTCTCTGAAATAAATAAAAATACATTTTTAAAAATAAAAAGAAATGCAGGTCCTTATGCTCTCCCCAGACCTAGTGAGTCAGATGTGGGATGGGGTGTGTGTGTGTGTGTGTGTGTGTGTATGTGTGTGCGCCTCCTAACAGCCTCTCCGTGATGGCTGTGCATTCCAGTTGGAGAACCTCTGTAGTGGGAGAAATCCTGATTCCTTAGGGACTCAGAGCTCATTTCCGCTCCTTCTGTGTGCTTGACTCCAGCTCAGGTGTAAAATGGGTATAAATTCTACCCGCCTGTGAGGCTAGGATGGAGTCACAGGTGTGGGAGAGCTTTATCAGAGGTCAAATTCTGAGCCACCACTACTGTCGTACCAGCTTTATGGGGAAAGACCTATACCTTCGTCCTCTCATCATTCTCTCCCCTACCTTGCCTTTGTGGTTGTTCATAACACTCTGCACCACCTGGCAGAACATTCTAGATGTTTGTTTGTGTTAGTTTCATACTATGTTTTGTTTGCAGTTGTGTCCCCAGCTCCTAGAGTAGTGCCTGACACAGCTGCTGAATGATTGAATGAAAGTGGTTACTGTGTAGATCCTACATGCCTAGGGCAAAGCCAGGACCCTTATTAGGAATGGTTAATGTTTACTGTGAGCACATACCACATGCCAGGCATGGTTTTACGTGCTTTACATACATTATCTCATTTGACATGTGATAGCCAGCCTTGTCCTTGGTCCTTGAGGCCTGGTATCCATGCCCTTGTGTAGTCCCCTCCCACCCTGAGCTGGGCTGACCAGTGTCACTAATAGGAGACTGTGAAATGATGAAGTATGACTTTTTATGTTAGGCCATAAAATAGACTGTGGCTTCTGCCTTGATGCCTATATCATCTGCTCTGGGGAAAGCGCCAGCTGCCATGTGACTAGGACACTCAAGTCACCCCATGGAGAGGTACATGTGGTGAGGGACATAGGCATCCTGCACTGACCAGCACCAGCCAGGCATATGAGTGGGCTTTCTTGAAAGTTCATCCTCCAGCCCCAATCAAGCTTTCGGATGACTGAGGCCCCAGCTAAAATCTTAACTGCAACCTCATGAAAGACCTTTAGTCAAATGACATAAGAAACTACTCCCAAATTCTTAATCCATAGAAACTGTTGTTTTAAGCTGCTAAGTTTGGGGATAATTTGTTGCATATCAATAACCAATAACTGATACAGATCCTCACAGCAACCCTATGAGGGAGGGACCATCATGATCATCATTGTACAGAGGGAAAAACTGAGGCCCAGAGAGGGGGGATGTCTTGTCCAGAGTCACATAGATAGTGAACCGTGGGACTGAACCCAGGTTTGAATGACTGGAGTTTACCCACTGGGATGAAGGGTGTCTGCCCTTGAAGGGCCAAGGCTAAGACCAGAACAACCAAAAGAATATATCTACCCTAATCAGATTTGTGCAGGTGACCTCAGGGCTGCAGGGAACATGACCGTCACACACCAGCAGGGTCAGCAGGAGAAACAAGGCAACAGGAGTGCAAACAAGCAGAAACAGATGCTCAGAGAGTTCAGGTAGCATATTATGGTGCACAAGTTAGAAATCAAAAATGTTTACTAACAGGGCTTCAATAAATAACAAACTTGATACTATGACCAGGGATTATATTAAGTGACATAACAGATTTGAAAACCTAACAGATCTTCTAAAATAAAAGACACAATAACCAAAATTAAAAATCCAAAAGATGGGTTAAACAGCAGATTAGATGTGGCTAAAAAGGACATTACTGAGATAGAAATCAGACAACAATCACAGATTCAAGAGACTCCATAAGTTTTCACACATAGATACATCATAGTGAAAATGCAAAAAGAGCAAAGATAAAATCTTAAAAGAATCAGAAAGGAAAACTAGATTATTTTCAAAAGAACAGCCATACAACATGGATGAACATCAAAAAAACATTATGCTATGTGAAAGAAGGGCAGTCACAAAGGACCATGTATGGTAAGATTTAATTAATATAAAATGTCCAGAATAGGAAAATCTATAGAGACCAAAAGTAGATTCGTGCTGAGGGCTGGAGGGTGGCAGATGGGGAGTGTCTACAATTGGGTACCGGGTTTTTTATATTTTTTAAGGGGTGATAAAAAAGTTCTAAAATTGGATTGTGGTGATGGCTGCACAACTTTTAATTGTACTTAAAACCATTAAATTGTACACTTTAGACAGGTGGATCTTATGGTATATAAATTACATCGCAGAAAAAAAAGAAAATAAATTACATCGCAATAAAACTGTTAAAAAACCTCACAGCAGTCAGACTGACAGGTGATGATGTCTCAATAGCAACCACAGAAGCTAGAAGACAGCGGAGTGCTATCTCCAAGGTGCTGGAATGCCAGCTGGAATTCTATACCCAGTGAAAACGTCTCTCAAGAGCGTTGGCCCACAGGTTCGATCCCCTGCCCCGGTCTGGGCATGTGCAGGATGCAACCAGTTAATGTGTCTCTCTCACATTGATGTTTCTGGAACTCAGAGCTCATTTCCGCTCCTTCTCTATGCTTGACTCCGGCTCAGGTGTAAAATGGGTATAAATTCTACCTGCCTGTGAGGCTAGGATGGGGTCACAGGTGTGGGAGGGCTTTACTAGAGGCCAAATTCTGAGCCACCACTACTGTCGTACCAGCTTTATGGGGAAAGACCTATACCTTCGTCCTCTCATCATTCTCTCCCCTTCCTTGCCTTTGTGGTTGTTCATAACACTCTGCACCACCTGGCAGAACATTCTAGATGTTTGTTTGTGTTAGTTTCATACTATGTTTTGTTTGCAGTTGTGTCCCCAGCTCCTAGAGTAGTGCCTGACACAGCTGCTGAATGATTGAATGAAAGTGGTTACTGTGTAGATCCTACATGCCTAGGGCAAAGCCAGGACCCTTATTAGGAATGGTTAATGTTTACTGTGAGCACATACCACATGCCAGGCATGGTTTTACGTGCTTTACGCACATTATCTCATTTGACATGTGATAGCCAGCCTTGTCCTTGGTCCTTGAGGCCTGGTATCAAAAGTACAGTCTAGTTGAGAACCTCGGTTTTAAAGAATACATTTCAGGCAAAAGGAAAGTGATCACAGGTGAAAGTGATTCAATCTATACAAAAGCCTAAGCAACCAGAATGACTGGTCACTATAACACACACTTGACCACCAGGGGGCAGATGCTCAGTGCAGGAGCTGCCCCCTGGTGGTCAGGGTGCTCCCACAGCCAACCTCCTGCAGCCCCTCCCCCTGGCCAGCCAACCTCCGATCATCATTGTACAGAGGGAAAAACTGAGGCCCAGAGAGGGGGGATGTCTTGTCCAGAGTCACATAGATAGTGAACCGTGGGACTGAACCCAGGTTTGAATGACTGGAGTTTACCCACTGGGATGAAGGGTGTCTGCCCTTGAAGGGCCAAGGCTAAGACCAGAACAACCAAAAGAATATATCTACCCTAATCAGATTTGTGCAGGTGACCTCAGGGCTGCAGGGAACATGACCGTCACACACCAGCAGGGTCAGCAGGAGAAACAAGGCAACAGGAGTGCAAACAAGCAGAAACAGATGCTCAGAGAGTTCAGGTAGCATATTATGGTGCACAAGTTAGAAATCAAAAATGTTTACTAACAGGGCTTCAATAAATAACAAACTTGATACTATGACCAGGGATTATATTAAGTGACATAACAGATTTGAAAACCTAACAGATCTTCTAAAATAAAAGACACAATAACCAAAATTAAAAATCCAAAAGATGGGTTAAACAGCAGATTAGACGTGGCTAAAAAGGACATTACTGAGATAGAAATCAGACAACAATCACAGATTCAAGAGACTCCATAAGTTTTCACACATAGATACATCATAGTGAAAATGCAAAAAGAGCAAAGATAAAATCTTAAAAGAATCAGAAAGGAAAACTAGATTATTTTCAAAAGAACAGCCATACAACATGGATGAACATCAAAAAAACATTATGCTATGTGAAAGAAGGGCAGTCACAAAGGACCATGTATGGTAAGATTTAATTAATATAAAATGTCCAGAATAGGAAAATCTATAGAGACCAAAAGTAGATTTGTGCTGAGGGCTGGAGGGTAGCAATGGGGAGTGTCTGCAATTGGGTACTGGTTTTTTTGTTTTTTAAAAAGGTGATAAAAATGTTCTAAAATTGGATTGTGGTGATGGTTGCACAACTTTTAAATGTACTTAAAACCATTAAATTGTACACTTTAAATAGGTGGATCTTATGGTATATAAATTACATTGCAGAAAAGAAAAAGAAAATAAATTACATTGCAATAAAACTGTTAAAAAAACTCACAGCAGTCAGACTGACAGGTGATGATGTCTCAATAGCAACCACAGAAGCTAGAAGACAGCGGAGTGCTATCTCCAAGGTGCTGGAATGCCAGCTGGAATTCTATACCCAGTGAAAACGTCTCTCAAGAATGAGGTCAAGCCCTAGCTGGCTTGTTCAGTGGTTAGAGCGTTGGCCCACAGACTGAAGGGTCAAGGGCACGTAACTCGGTTGCAGGTTCGATCCCCTGCCCCGGTCGGGGCATGTGCAGGATGCAACCAGTTAATGTGTCTCCCTCACATTGATGTTTCTCTCTCTTTGTCTCTGCCCCCCTTTCCACACTCTCTAAAAATCAATGGAAAAATATATCCTCAAATGAGAATTAACAACAACAACAACAACAGCAAAATGAGTTCTAAATAAATATTTTCAAACAAAACCCAAGAAACTTTGTCACCAGAAGCCTTTCCTTAACAGTGGTTCTTAAACTTGGCTTCTCATTAGGAACACCAGACAGCGACATTGGTAAAAACTCCTGACACCTGGGCCTACCCCCAGGGTTTCTGAAGCAATTGACCTGAGATGTGGTGGGGTTTTAGGATTTTTTTAAAAAAAATATTTTATTGATTTTTTACAGAGAGGAAGGGAGAGGGATAGAGAGTTAGAAACATCGATCAGCTGCCTCCTGCACACCTCCTACTGGGGATGTGCCCGCAACCCAGGTACATGCCCTTGACCGGAATTAAACCTGGGACCTTTCAGTCCGCAGGCTGACGCTCTATCCACTGAGCCAAACCGGTTAGGGCGGGGTTTTAGGATTTTTTTAAAGCTCCCCCAGGTGATTCAAAAGTACAGTCTAGTTGAGAACCTCGGTTTTAAAGAATACATTTCAGGCAAAAGGAAAGTGATCACAGGTGAAAGTGATTCAATCTATACAAAAGCCTAAGCAACCAGAATGACTGGTCACTATAACACACACTTGACCACCAGGGGGCAGATGCTCAGTGCAGGAGCTGCCCCCTGGTGGTCAGGGTGCTCCCACAGCCAACCTCCTGCAGCCCCTCCCCCTGGCCAGCCAACCTCCCAGGGCCCCTACCCCCGCCACACTGCCAGCTGGCCCCGATGGCCTCAATCGCCCTGATCGCTGGCCTGGCGGAGGGACTCCACCTGTCCACGAATTCGTGCACTGGGCCTCTAGTTAATATATGATCCTTAAGCACCAGGAACTCAGCAGTGAGCAAAGCAGTCAAAAGTCCCTGCCCTCTAGAAGAGGGAAACAGACAAAAAAACCAAGATAAATAAAATATGCTGTTACATAATGATACATGCTTTAGGGGGGCGGGGAGGGGGGAATGAAGCCAGGAAAGAGGCTATGAAATGCTACATGTAGGTGTGTATATGAATTTCAGGTAGAGTGGACATGGAAGACTTTCGGGTAAAGACCAAAATGAAGGGAGAGAGCAAGCCATGAAGATATGTGGGTTATGGGACAAAGGCCCTGAGGTGGGTGTGTCGAACCTAGAGGCCAGTGGGGCTGGAATGCAGTGAGCCAGGTGGGAGAAGTCAAAGGAGAGGACGCACTTCACAGGCTTTTTCTAAGCTTTTACTTTTAGTGAGATGGGAACTATTGGGACTGCTTTGAGGAGTGGCATAGTTGGATTTACATGCTAATAGGACCCTCTGACAGCTGGGTGGAAGATGGACTAGGGGCCAAGAGGAGAAGCAAGGAGCCCCATGGAGAGGTTGTTGAGAAACACCAGAGGAGAAATGGAGGAACAGCGGGACCGGGCGTGATGAAGTGAGAGGTGACAGATCCTGGATCTCTTCCGGGGGTGAAGCCCACAGGTAACCTGATGATCTACGGCAGTGGTTCTCAACCTTGCCTGCACATTAGAATCACCTGGGAATCTTTTTAAAATCCTGATTTCTGGGCCTCATCCTCCGGAAATTCTGTTTCTTTGTTATGGGGTGGGGCCACAACACTAGTAACAAAGAAACAAAATTTCCGGAGGAGGAGGCCCAGAAATCAGGATTTTAAAAAGATTCCCAGGTGATTCTAATGTGCAGCCAAGGTTGAGAACCACTGATTATGGGATGAGTGTGGAAGGAAAATTAAGGGACAGGCTGTCTAGCGGATGCAAAGAGCGTCCAGCCCGTGGCGAACAAATGCAAACTTCATGAGCGGCCCAACAAAAGGCGGAGGGTGGTCGCCGAGAGGTGGCAGAGCTTGGCTGGCTAAGGGTGGGTGCCTGAGCCCGCCAGGCCCGCATTCAAATCCGACTGTGGCCTTGGGCAGGTCTTAAACCAGCGGTTCTCAACCTGTGGGCCGCGACCCCTTTGGCGGTCGAACGACCCTTTCACAGGGGTCGCCTAAGACCATCCTGCATATCAGATATTTACATTACGATTCATCACAGTAGCAACATTACAGTTATGAAGTAGCAACGAAAATAATTTTATGGTTGGGTCACAACATGAGGAACTGTATTGAAAGGGCCAGAAGGTTGAGAACCACTACTCTAAAACAAAAAACTACTTTCAAAGGGGCAGATAATAGTTCTGGAAAAAATACATTTAAATATATTTTAAATATAAATATATAATTTCAATAATATGTTCTAGATATAATTGATATATAATTCCCTATGAAAATTTGACAAACTTTAAAGGGAATAACATTAAAATTTCTCTCTGATACAGCAGAGCCACTCCAGCAGGTCACCAATAAGTAGAAAAGCCAGCTAGAGGTCAAGAAAGATAGTTGAGGGAGAAAAAACAAGTCTAGCGAAAATGCTACAGTTCCAAGGCTACAGCTCCCTAGCCAGGGTCCACGTCCATCCCATATGGTTGTACAGGTTTTGCTTAAGGACACTCAGCTGTGGAGAGCATATGTGGAGCTAAAATCCACGTTTGTTCCGTTCTCCAAGCTGCACACCTGGCAAGGACTTCACCTGCCTGGCAGTGAAGACACCATCTGTCTCATCCAGAGGCACTGCCAACTACCCAAGATGTGTAGGGCTGTGTCTTCTCAGAAGTGCCCTTCTCTAATTTCCATAAAAGTGCCCCTGCTAAGACGTGTGGTGGTTTGAAGAATCCCTCACTCTTAAAGTGGTTGAAAATTTACTTCCTGCTCACATGACCCTTGGCCTGATAGCACACCTTGAAATGACTGGGCCACACTGTTTACTTACTTTGCCCCCAGATGTATTTGCATTGTCTATCCCTGGTTTTGCATCTTCCTCCAAAGCAAATCCCCTAAAATGGAAAAGCATATCTATGAGTCATTCTCCTCCCCGGCCCGGCCACTTCCGCAGGTGCCTGGTCATTCATTTACGCGAGGCCCCCGTGGGCCGGCCCTGAGCCCCGATGGCAGCGCCTGGAGGACAGGGAACCTCCTAGGCTGGGGGGGGGGCACCCCGCTGACCTCAATACCAAGGGCCCTGGCCTCGCCCCTTGCCCCCTGTCCCCACCGGCTCGGAACCCTCCTGTGCGCCCCGCGTTCTTGGAACAGAGCCTGGGCCCTGGATAGCCCACAAGGCCCTGCCGCTGCCCTGGCTGACCTCACCGTCTTCCTCCGCTCATCACTCTCTTGCTCGTTCTGCTGGAGCGCCCCCCCTTTCTGATCTAATCCAACCTTTTCTTGCTAAGACCTTTGCCCTTACCTTTCTCTCTACCTGGGACACTCTTCCCCAACTGGGTCTTGAAATATCCAGCTCCTCTTTCAGGTCTCAGCTTCAGTGTCACCTCCTCCTAGAGGCCTTCTCTAATCTCCTTACCCTGTCTATTTCCTTGCCAGCGTGGATCACAATCTGATTCCTCTGTTTCCCGCCCCGCCCCCCCTTATTAAACTTGTCTAATTACCAGGGGGAAACGTACATGAAGAGAGGCATTGTGTTTAGCTAATTCACTGGCTGAATCCCAGTTTCTGGGACAGTGGCTGGTACACAGTAGGAGCTCAATAAATGCTTGTCAGATAAATGAATGGAAATATGGGGGACCTGGGAGTATGAAGGACAAATAGAACCAAATGAGCAGGGAGGGGGACTGGGGAGTATCAAAGAAGACTTCCCAGAGAAAGGTTTTTTTTTTTTTTAAAAATATTTTTTATTGATTTCAGAGAGAGGAAGGGGGAGAGAGAAACATCAATGATGAAAGAGAATCATTTATTGGCTGCCTCCTGCACGTCCCCTCCTGGGGATCGATGCATGTGCCCTGACCGGGAATCAAATCCTGACCTCCTGGTTCATAGGTCGACACTCAACCACTGAGCCATTCTGGCCAGGCAAGAAGGGGATTTTTATTTTATTTTATTATTATTTTTTAATATATTTTATTGATTTTTTACAGAGAGGAAAGGAGAGAGATAGAGAGTTAGAAACATCGATGAGAGAGAAACATTGATCAGCTGCCTCCTGCACATCTCCTACTGGGGATGTGCCCGCAACCCAGGTACATGCCCTTGACCGGAATCGAACCTGGGACCCTTCAGTCCGCAGGCCGACGCTCTATCCACTGAGCCAAACCGGTTTCGGCAAGAAGGGGATTTTTAAGCTGGGTGCTGAAGGATATGTAGGAGTTCACCGGGATGACAGAGGAAGCAGCATGTAAAAGGATCACCTACTTTGTGATCCCTCATCCTCAGATCCTGTGAAATAAACCCTGTGCTAACTTGCTTCCACTGTGTTGAATTTTAGCCGAGGAGATGGCCCTGAGACTCAGCCGAGCAGTGGCAGGTGGGGATGAACAGGTGGCTATGGAGTGTGCCACCTGGCTGGCAGAGCAACGGGTACCCCTGAGGGTGCAGCTGAAGCCTGAGATCTCCCCAACACAGGACATCAGGTGAGGAGTGCATGGCTGGCCAGGGACATAGGGCTTGCTGCACCCTCGTGGGCCATAATATATTCTTGCCAATAGAACAGTTATTGTTTTCCCTCTTCCACAGAATTTATTTTATACCTATTATACCAAACAGCATTTTATTTTTAAAATATATTTTTATTGATTTCAGAGAGGAAATGAGAAGGAGAGAGAGATAGAAACATCTGTGATGAGAGAGAATCATTGATTGGCTGCTTCCTGCACACCTCCTACTGGGGATGGAGCCCACAACCCGGGCATGTGCCCTGACCGGGAATTGAACCGTGAGCTCCTGGTTCATAAGTCGATGCTCAACCACTGAGCCATGCTGGCCAGGCTATTCTTATTATATTTCAAAAACTTTTCTTATGGGAAAGTGGATGCTAAACTTTGGAAGTCTTTACATGTATAAAAATTTCTGTATTTTGCCCTCATGTCATTGATAGTTGGTTGGGTGTTGACAATCATTATCCTGAGGAATTTTGAGAGTATTTTCTGGAGTATTTGAAAGCAAATCTCAGATATTTCATTCCTGAATAATTTGATATCTTTTAAAAAGTAAGGACTTAAAAATAACCTCAAAACCATTTTCACAAATTACTAATTCCTTTAAATCCCCAAATACTCTGTTTATATTCAGATTTCCCTAATTATCTCATTACTGTTTTTTATACTTGGTTTGTTCCAATCAGGAACAAAATGAGATCTATACATAGTGTTTCTTAATATTGTCTAAGCCTGTTTTATTCTCCTCTATTTTTATGCCATTAATTTTTTTTAAAGAAAATTGGTCTTGGACTTTTAGAAATTTCCTACATTCTGGATTTATTAATTGCCTCCTCAGGGTGTCATTTAATACCTCCCGTTTTTCTTGTGGACTTGTAGTTGGATCTAAAGGCTAGGTTAATCCGGAGTCACTTTGTAAATTTTCAGGAATTCTTCCTCATTTTATGATTGCTTCTGGCTGTTCTTCCTTTATGGATGCAGTGTTCTCCCAAATCTCTCTGACGATGTGAAGTAGACTTTACTGTTATTGTTTTGTACCCTAATTTATCCGGTTCTTCTGGCCTCATTTCTGGTTTTTCATCTTAGCTCCCCCCCCCTTTTTTTGTTTTGTTGTTACTATTTTTCCATTGATTTTTAGAGAGAGTAGAAGGAAGGGGGAGCAAGAGAGAGAGAAACATTGATGTAATAGAGACACATCAATTGGTTGCTTCCTGCATCCCCCAACCCCCACCAGGGCAGGGGACGCAGGTATATGCCCTTGCCTGGAATCGAACCTGGGACCCTTCAGTCCTCAGGCCAGCGCTCTATCCGCTGAGCCACACGGGCTGCGGCTTAGCTTTCCCTTTTTATGCTTTTGGTCTTCCAAAAACATTTTGGGATCCTTGAAAGGGATGTGTTTAAAACCATTTCTCTGGAATTAGACTGTTTGGATTGAAATCCTGCCTCTAACAGTTATAAATTGCTTACTTGGCAAAGTCACGGTAACCTGTCTGGGCTCATGTTTTGTTTTGTTTTTTATACATTTGTGTTTTTTAAAAAATATATCTTTATTGATTTCAGAGAGGAAGGAAAAAGGAGAGAGAGAGAGAGAGAGAAACATCAATGATGAGAGAGAATCATTGATCGGCTTCCTCCTGCAAGCCCCCCACTGGGTATCGAGCCCACAACCCAGGCATGTGCCCTTGGCCGGAATCGAACCTGGGACCCTTCAGTTCACAGGCCGACGCTCTATCCTCTGAGCCAAACCGGCTAGGGCTGGGCTCATGTTTGTATCTGTAAATTAGGGATAACAACGTACCTGCCTCATGGGTATGCTGAGAGGATTAAGTGAGTTAATGCATGTCAAGCGCTTTGCAGAGTCTGGGCATATGGTAAATAACTGGGTGGCTTCGTTAGGGAGCAAGGGAGAGAAGGATAGAAAGGCTAGAGAGGTAGTGAGGGGGCAGTCACAGAGGCCCTGTGTGCACGGTGAGTGTGGATGTATTCCAGGAGCACTGTGCAGCCAATGCAGGGGCTAAGCAGTGGGCTCTGATAAAGGAAGCACAGGGGTGCGAGAATCCAGGAGAGGCCCCTGACACACGGGGGGATGGTGTGGGAGTGGGCCTGTGTGTGTGTGTGTGTGTGTGTGTGTGTGTTGTGTGTGTGTGTGTGTGTTCATGTCATGCACAAGTGTACAAACATGTCCATGTGGATAGCTGGCGGCTGAGGGGACCTGCAGCCCGAGCCCGTGTTACTCCCCAGTTCTCCTCTGCAGGCTGTGGGTGAGTGTGGAGGACGCTCAGATGCACACTGTCACCATCTGGCTCACAGTGCGACCTGACATGACCGTGGCTTCCCTCAAGGACATGGTGAGTGAGGAGGCTGAGGGGAGACATCAGGGCGGAGGCTTCCCATTTGGCTCTGACTCTCCCTGGTCTTCCCCCATACCCCTCCCCACTCCCCTAGGTGTTCCTGGACTATGGCTTCCCGCCAGCGCTGCAGCAGTGGGTGATTGGGCAGCGGTTGGCCCGGGACCAGGAGACACTGCACTCGCATGGCGTGCGGCGGGATGGTGACCGGGCCTACCTCTACTTGCTGTCAGCCTGCAACACCTCCCTCAACCCTCAAGAGCTGCAGCGGCAGCGTCAGTTGCGGATGCTGGAAGGTGAGGCTCCGCTCCTGAGTGACAGGGCCCTCACCGGAGACCCTGGGGCTCGAGGGAGCAGAGCCCATGGGCTTTCGGGCAGGTCACCTGGAGGATCCTCCCGTGGTGGGGGAGAGAGGACGAAGGACACCCCGGGAGGGAGTCGTTTCGGGATCCATTTTGGGGACAGCGGCCCAGGGGAGAGGGGCTGGGTCCAGCCCTGGCTCTGGCGTTTATCAGCTGGGTGGTCTTGGCAAGACCCTTCCTGTCTTTGCTCATTACTTTTCTAACTCTGTAAATTAGATAAGATAATAATTGCTAGTGTTTAAATTTTTTACTTCATATTTTATTTTATTTTGTTTTTTTAAAATATATTTTATTGATTTTTTACAGAGGGGAAGGGAGAGGGATAGAGAGTTAGAAACATCGATGAGAGAGAAGCATCGATCAGCTGCCTCCTGCACACCCCCCACTGGGATGTGCCTGCAACCAAGGTACATGCCCTTGACCGGAATCAAACCTGGGACCCTTGAGTCTGCAGGCCGACGCTCTATCCACTGAGCCACACCGGTCAGGGCTTTTACTTCATATTTTAATTATTTATTTAGTTTTTTGTTTTTTTGTTGTTGGTTTTTGTTAATCCTCACCCGAGGATATTTTTCCATTGATTTTTAGGGAGAGTGAAAGAGAGAGGGAAAGACAGAAACATCCATGTGAGAGAAACACATCAATTGGTTGCCTCCTGCAGGAGCACTGACCAGGGCCTCGGCCGGGGAGGAGCCTGCAACCGAGGTACATGCCCTTGACCGGAATCCGACCCTGGACCCTTTGGTCCTCAGGCCGATGCTTTAGCCACTGAGCCAAACCGGCTAGAGCTGCTTTATACTTTTGAATATGTAGGACCTACAGAAAAGTTACAAAATTGTATAAATAATTGTATAACAGATTCCCATATTTGTTCTGCTTTATCATCTTTCTATAACATTATTTATAAAAATTATTGGTATGGGTATAAATAATTTTTTTCTGAACTGTTTTGAGAGTAAGTTGCAGACATGATAGCCCTCTCCCATAAATACTTCTGTGTGTGTTTCCTTAAAAAAAAAAGACTCATTTTCTTGTATTACCACATACAGCTATCAAATTTAGAAAGTTAGCATTGATATGGCACTTTTATGTACTAGCTAGAGGCCCAATGCATGAAAATTCGTGCAAAAGTAGGTCTTCCTTCCCCTGGCTGCTGGCACCGGCTTCCCTTCGGCACCTGGGACCCGGGCTTCCCTCCTCCGGCTGCCCACAGGCACTGGGACCCGGGCTTCCCTCCTCCGGCTGCCCACAGGCACTGGGACCCGGGCTTCCCTCCTCCGGCTGCCCACAGGCACTGGGACCCGGGCTTCCCTCCTCCGGCTGCCCACAGGCACTGGGACCCGGGCTTCCCTCCTCCGGCTGCCCACAGGCACTGGGACCCGGGCTTCCCTCCTCCGGCTGCCCACAGGCACTGGGACCCGGGCTTCCCTCCTCCGGCTGCCCACAGGCACTGGGACCCGGGCTTCCCTCCTCCGGCTGCCCACAGGCACTGGGACCCGGGCTTCCCTCCTCCGGCTGCCCACAGGCACTGGGACCCGGGCTTCCCTCCTCCGGCTGCCCACAGGCACTGGGACCCGGGCTTCCCTCCTCCGGCTGCCCACAGGCACTGGGACCCGGGCTTCCCTCCTCCGGCTGCCCACAGGCACTGGGACCCGGGCTTCCCTCCTCCGGCTGCCCACAGGCACTGGGACCCGGGCTTCCCTCCTCCGGCTGCCCACAGGCACTGGGACCCGGGCTTCCCTCCTCCGGCTGCCCACAGGCACTGGGACCCGGGCTTCCCTCCTCCGGCTGCCCACAGGCACTGGGACCCGGGCTTCCCTCCTCCGGCTGCCCACAGGCACTGGGACCCGGGCTTCCCTCCTCCGGCTGCCCACAGGCACTGGGACCCGGGCTTCCCTCCTCCGGCTGCCCACAGGCACTGGGACCCGGGCTTCCCTCCTCCGGCTGCCCACAGGCACTGGGACCCGGGCTTCCCTCCTCCGGCTGCCCACAGGCACTGGGACCCGGGCTTCCCTCCTCCGGCTGCCCACAGGCACTGGGACCCGGGCTTCCCTCCTCCGGCTGCCCACAGGCACTGGGACCCGGGCTTCCCTCCTCCGGCTGCCCACAGGCACTGGGACCCGGGCTTCCCTCCTCCGGCTGCCCACAGGCACTGGGACCCGGGCTTCCCTCCTCCGGCTGCCCACAGGCACTGGGACCCGGGCTTTCCTCCTCCGGCTGCCCGTAGGTGCCCGGGATCCGGGCTGGCTTCCCTCCGCCCCGGCTTTGTCAGGCAGCAGGTCTGGAATGACGTCCGGAAGAGGTCCGGTCTAATTAGCATATTACTCTTTTATTTGTATAGATGTTCTTTATAACAAAGGCCCTGGCATTCGGCTGTCCTCTCTGTCCCTTCAGTCCTAGGCCTGCTCAGTCTTCCCTTGACCCTCCTGATATTGATGTGTTAAGAGTCCAGTTTTGTTTTTTCGTCAAGTGTCTCATGAATGGGTCGGAGTCAGTATTTTGGCAGGTCCAGCTCAGGAGTGCTGTTTGTCCCTCAAGGTGCCTCACTGCAGGAGCACAAGAGGCCGGTTGTGAGGCAGGATTTTTAAGCCCCCAGGACACGGGCACTCGTGGGTGGAGGAGGGGCGCTGACCCTGTGGCACCAGGACTCTCAGTCAGGTCTGGGTCCACCTGGTAGGACCAAGCTGGAGACTCCTCCGGGGAGGAGGGAGAGGTGAAGGGACTGGGGCGCAGGGTGGAGTCCTGGCTGGCTGCGGGGGTGGGTGAAGTCGGCTGCATGGATCCACCAACTCCTAACCCTCTTCCCCAGATCTGGGCTTCAAGGACCTCGCGCTGCAGCCCAGGGGCCCACAGGAGCCGACACTTCCGAAGCCTGGGGCCCCCCAGGAGCCAGGTCAGGGGCCTGACACCATTCCTGAGCCCCCACCGGTAAGCCCCCCCCTGGTCCCTGACTCACCCTGCCTGGCCCCTCAACGTGCTGAGCTCAGTGCCCCTCTGTCCCCAGGTGGGCTGGCAGTGCCCTGGCTGTACCTTCATCAATAAGCCCACACGGCCCGGCTGTGAGATGTGCTGCCGGGCGAGGCCCGAGACCTACCAGGTCCCCGCCACGTACCAGCCAGACGCAGAGGAGCGAGCGCGCCTGGCCAGCGAGGAGGAGGCGCTGCGCCAGTACCAGCAGGTGGGCAGGGGTGTCCCCAGGCAGACACTTGCGGACGGACCGGGAGGCGGAGGCCAGGAAGGGAGGCCCTCCACACCCTGCTCCTCCCCAGTTGCTGCCTGGCCCCTCCTGGACTGACCCCTGCACTTGACTGACCCTCCCTCTCTTGGGGCCGAGGCCCTGCTCCCTGGCTGTGGCCCCAGCCAGGCTCTCATGTCCTGCCCCCTGTGGGTTGTGGTTCCGCCCCTCGCTTTGACATACACACCAGTTGTGCGTACAAGTGTGCCTGTTGGGATTCCAACATCCTGGCTGAGACCCTGACCATGTCCCACCTGCCACCCCTCGTCCACTTGTGACTTCACCTTGGGTCCTGCTATTCCTGTCCACCCTCCCTCTCTGGCTGTATCCCACCCCTGACTTCCTGTGACCCCAGGACCCAGCCCCTCACTGCTCCCTGGGAGGCTGGCCCCACCCTCTGGCCGCCCCTCTTGTAGTCCCGTCCTGTCAGTGCTGATCACACAGATACCTGACCCTGATGGCCCCATTCCGATCGGATGCCCCATCCTCCACCTTGCTCCTTTGGACCCAGCGCTGCCCTTACCCACCCAGCCATGACCTCCCTCCTGGTCCATCTGCAACCCTGGCCGGATTCCTCCTCTCTCCCGCCTTGCTCTGCTCCGTACATCACTTCCCCTTCCCATACCCCTGACTACTCCGTGACCTTACCTTGCCCCACCTCCAACCCTTGGCCCCGCCTGCTCAGCTTGGCAGAAATGTGAGCCCTGGTACCTCTGATTGCCTCCTCAGACCCTGGCCTTTCCTTACCACCATGGCTCCCTGGCTTGGCTTGACTCCTGATTGCAGCCCCAACTTGCCCCTGCCTGGCCTTCCTCCTGCCCCTGGTACTCTGCCTGGCCCTGCTCCGAGCTTCACTCTTCCCAGCAGCTCTCGCTCATGCCCACTGCCCAGCCACTGCCACCCCTACCTGGGAATCCTGACTCTCCCAGCCTTGTCCCCTCTCTGGGATCTGACCAGGACCCTTGTCCTGCCCCCTTCCTGGTCTGACCCATCCCTGAGACCCTGACCTGCCCATGGCCCCGCCCCATGTGCCCAGCGGAAGCAGCAGCAGCAGGAGGGGAACTACCTGCAGCACGTCCAGCTGGACCAGAGGAGCCTGGTGCTGAACACCGAGCCCGCCGAGTGCCCCGTGTGCTACTCGGTGCTGGCGCCCGGCGAGGCCGTGGTGCTGCGGGAGTGTCTGCACGCCTTCTGCAGGTGCGGGCCCCACCCCCGCAAAGCAGCATGGGTCCCGGCCACCAGTTAACCAGGCGGAAAGGGGGTGGGTGCTGTGCTCTCACATCTCCTTGGACACCCACAAAATCCTGTCAGGCATTGTCTCCCCATTTGCAGGGGAGAATGTGAGGTACAGAGAGGCCAGCAACTTGCTCAGTGCCATACAGCTCAGGCATTCTGGCTCCAGAGCCCGTGCCCCTCACTACTCCTACCCAGGCCCCTGCAGGGCATTGAGGCCCTAGCCCTGGCCACCTGAGCCAACCTCGCCCTGCACCTGGCTCGTGGGCAGGCTCCTCCTCTCCCGGCCCCTCCATCCTGGGCTGTGGAGAACACATCCTGACATTTGGTGAGCAGCCCCCGGGTGCCAGGGACTGTGCTAGGCCCAGGAGGAAGCAAAAAGTTCAGTTACTGCCTTCTGGGGTGTCATTCCAGTGGGGAGGCCGATTAGTCACATAATCACGGGTTAACTGTAACTGTGATGTGCCAAGCACCAGCGGATTATGATAACAGGGCCCTGCTCCAGCAGGGGGCCAGGGAGCCCTGGAGGTGGCACTGGCGTGGCACTGTGCCTGGCCTCTACAGGAAAAGGGGTCAGTGTGGCTGGAGCAGACGGATGGACAGAGAGGTGTTAGGGAGGGCAAGTCATGGGGTGCTTAGGAGCACAGTTAAGAGTTTGGATTTGTTCTGAGCCTGAGCAGGACGGGATGGGAGCCACTGGGGAGGAGTGTGGGGGACACAGGGAGCCCAGGAGGCTACCGCTGTCTTCCAGTGAGGGAGATGGAGACCTGGACCAGAGCAGTGGGGTGGGCAGGCATTGAGGCCATGGTGACGGGTTGGTGGGGCAGAAGGGAGACATTGAGGAGAAACCCACCTGGGAACAGGCTCACCCTGTGAGGGTGGAGTCCCGGTGGGTGGGGTTCAGATGACCCACCTCTACTCCATCCCTCTCCCAGGGAGTGTCTGCAGGGCACCATCCGCAACAGCCAGGAGGCAGAGGTCGCCTGCCCCTTCATTGACAACACCTACTCGTGCTCGGGCAAGCTGCTGGAGAGGGAGATCCGGGCGGTAAGCCTGGGGGCGGGGAGCTGGGCCCCGAGCTGGCAGGTGGGAACTGGCTCAGGGTGCCGGTCTCGGGAAGCAGACATTTATCAAGAGCCTTCTCTGTGTGGGATGCTGGGGGCCCAAGTAGTCAACAGGACAGGAATTGGGGGAGGTAGCTGGTCAAGAAACCCCCTTATGAAGGAAAGACAGCCAAGCAGGTCGCGGGCCTGGGTGACCTCCCGTCAGATACTCGGCCTCTGTGTGCCTCAGTGTTCTCATCTCAGTGCAGGGCACAGTTAGAGTTACTTTCTGTTTCAAGGTTGTGAAGGATTTGTGTAAAGAATCGAGAGTAGCGCTTGACACATGGTAAGTCCTTATCAGTTACCTTGTGCTGTGTAACAGGTCATTCAGACTTAGTGGCTTAAAACAGCCACCGTTTATTTAGCTCATGAAGCTGCCACTTAGTCATTTCGGTTCGGCTTATCTGGACGATTCTTCTGGTCCAGGTTGGGCCTGGCTGACCTCATCTGGGCTTAGCTGGTGGTCACTGTCCTGGACTGGCTTACGATGGTCTTACCTGCGATGGCTGGGATGGCTGGGCCTCTTTCCACTTTGGTCTCCCAACTGCCAGCAGGCTGGCCCGGCTCTCACGTGGTAGGGTCTCAGAGTTCCCAGAGCAGCCAGCGGGGGCCCCAGCGCAGGAGTGCTTTTCAGGTCTGTTCCTTTCACACTTGCTGCTCTTCCACTGGCTAAAGCAAGTCACAGGCTCAAGCCCAGATTCTGTGCAGGAGGGGACCACCCATGAGCCTGGAGTCAGGGAGACATGAGCAAATTGGGGCCATTCCTCCAACATCTATCACAGTGCTGTCTGTGTGCAATCTGTCACAGAGCTGTCTGTGTGCACCTGTGTGTGTGCAGTCTAGCACAGAGCTGTCTGTGTGTGCACCTGTGTGTGCAGTCTAGCACAGAGCTGTCTGTGTGTGCACCTGTGTGTGCAGTCTAGCACAGAGCTGTCTGTGTGTGCACCTGTGTGTGCAGTCTAGCACAGAGCTGTCTGTGTGTGCACCTGTGTGTGCAGTCTAGCACAGAGCTGTCTGTGTGTGCACCTGTGTGTGCAGTCTAGCACAGAGCTGTCTGTGTGTGCACCTGTGTGTGCAGTCTAGCACAGAGCTGTCTGTGTGTGCACCTGTGTGTGCAGTCTAGCACAGAGCTGTCTGTGTGTGCACCTGTGTGTGCAGTCTAGCACAGAGCTGTCTGTGTGTGCACCTGTGTGTGCAGTCTAGCACAGAGCTGTCTGTGTGTGCACCTGTGTGTGCAGTCTAGCACAGAGCTGTCTGTGTGTGCACCTGTGTGTGCAGTCTAGCACAGAGCTGTCTGTGTGTGCACCTGTGTGTGCAGTCTAGCACAGAGCTGTCTGTGTGTGCACCTGTGTGTGCAGTCTAGCACAGAGCTGTCTGTGTGTGCACCTGTGTGTGCAGTCTAGCACAGAGCTGTCTGTGTGTGCACCTGTGTGTGCAGTCTAGCACAGAGCTGTCTGTGTGTGCACCTGTGTGTGCAGTCTAGCACAGAGCTGTCTGTGTGTGCACCTGTGTGTGCAGTCTAGCACAGAGCTGTCTGTGTGTGCACCTGTGTGTGCAGTCTAGCACAGAGCTGTCTGTGTGTGCACCTGTGTGTGCAGTCTAGCACAGAGCTGTCTGTGTGTGCACCTGTGTGTGCAGTCTAGCACAGAGCTGTCTGTGTGTGCACCTGTGTGTGCAGTCTAGCACAGAGCTGTCTGTGTGTGCACCTGTGTGTGTGTAGTCTGTCACAGAGCTGTCTGTGTGTACACCTGTGTGTGCAGTCTAGCACAGAGCTGTCTGTGTGTGCACCTGTGTGTG
>NW_005367210.1:256004-279138 GCF_000412655.1 Myotis brandtii
CTGGGACCCGGGCTTCCCTCCTCCGGCTGCCCACAGGCACTGGGACCCGGGCTTCCCTCCTCCGGCTGCCCACAGGCACTGGGACCCGGGCTTTCCTCCTCCGGCTGCCCGTAGGTGCCCGGGATCCGGGCTGGCTTCCCTCCGCCCCGGCTTTGTCAGGCAGCAGGTCTGGAATGACGTCCGGAAGAGGTCCGGTCTAATTAGCATATTACTCTTTTATTTGTATAGATGTTCTTTATAACAAAGGCCCTGGCATTCGGCTGTCCTCTCTGTCCCTTCAGTCCTAGGCCTGCTCAGTCTTCCCTTGACCCTCCTGATATTGATGTGTTAAGAGTCCAGTTTTGTTTTTTCGTCAAGTGTCTCATGAATGGGTCGGAGTCAGTATTTTGGCAGGTCCAGCTCAGGAGTGCTGTTTGTCCCTCAAGGTGCCTCACTGCAGGAGCACAAGAGGCCGGTTGTGAGGCAGGATTTTTAAGCCCCCAGGACACGGGCACTCGTGGGTGGAGGAGGGGCGCTGACCCTGTGGCACCAGGACTCTCAGTCAGGTCTGGGTCCACCTGGTAGGACCAAGCTGGAGACTCCTCCGGGGAGGAGGGAGAGGTGAAGGGACTGGGGCGCAGGGTGGAGTCCTGGCTGGCTGCGGGGGTGGGTGAAGTCGGCTGCATGGATCCACCAACTCCTAACCCTCTTCCCCAGATCTGGGCTTCAAGGACCTCGCGCTGCAGCCCAGGGGCCCACAGGAGCCGACACTTCCGAAGCCTGGGGCCCCCCAGGAGCCAGGTCAGGGGCCTGACACCATTCCTGAGCCCCCACCGGTAAGCCCCCCCCTGGTCCCTGACTCACCCTGCCTGGCCCCTCAACGTGCTGAGCTCAGTGCCCCTCTGTCCCCAGGTGGGCTGGCAGTGCCCTGGCTGTACCTTCATCAATAAGCCCACACGGCCCGGCTGTGAGATGTGCTGCCGGGCGAGGCCCGAGACCTACCAGGTCCCCGCCACGTACCAGCCAGACGCAGAGGAGCGAGCGCGCCTGGCCAGCGAGGAGGAGGCGCTGCGCCAGTACCAGCAGGTGGGCAGGGGTGTCCCCAGGCAGACACTTGCGGACGGACCGGGAGGCGGAGGCCAGGAAGGGAGGCCCTCCACACCCTGCTCCTCCCCAGTTGCTGCCTGGCCCCTCCTGGACTGACCCCTGCACTTGACTGACCCTCCCTCTCTTGGGGCCGAGGCCCTGCTCCCTGGCTGTGGCCCCAGCCAGGCTCTCATGTCCTGCCCCCTGTGGGTTGTGGTTCCGCCCCTCGCTTTGACATACACACCAGTTGTGCGTACAAGTGTGCCTGTTGGGATTCCAACATCCTGGCTGAGACCCTGACCATGTCCCACCTGCCACCCCTCGTCCACTTGTGACTTCACCTTGGGTCCTGCTATTCCTGTCCACCCTCCCTCTCTGGCTGTATCCCACCCCTGACTTCCTGTGACCCCAGGACCCAGCCCCTCACTGCTCCCTGGGAGGCTGGCCCCACCCTCTGGCCGCCCCTCTTGTAGTCCCGTCCTGTCAGTGCTGATCACACAGATACCTGACCCTGATGGCCCCATTCCGATCGGATGCCCCATCCTCCACCTTGCTCCTTTGGACCCAGCGCTGCCCTTACCCACCCAGCCATGACCTCCCTCCTGGTCCATCTGCAACCCTGGCCGGATTCCTCCTCTCTCCCGCCTTGCTCTGCTCCGTACATCACTTCCCCTTCCCATACCCCTGACTACTCCGTGACCTTACCTTGCCCCACCTCCAACCCTTGGCCCCGCCGCTCAGCTTGGCAGAAATGTGAGCCCTGGTACCTCTGATTGCCTCCTCAGACCCTGGCCTTTCCTTACCACCATGGCTCCCTGGCTTGGCTTGACTCCTGATTGCAGCCCCAACTTGCCCTGCCTGGCCTTCCTCCTGCCCCTGGTACTCTGCCTGGCCCTGCTCCGAGCTTCACTCTTCCCAGCAGCTCTCGCTCATGCCCACTGCCCAGCCACTGCCACCCCTACCTGGGAATCCTGACTCTCCCAGCCTTGTCCCCTCTCTGGGATCTGACCAGGACCCTTGTCCTGCCCCCTTCCTGGTCTGACCCATCCCTGAGACCCTGACCTGCCCATGGCCCCGCCCCATGTGCCCAGCGGAAGCAGCAGCAGCAGGAGGGGAACTACCTGCAGCACGTCCAGCTGGACCAGAGGAGCCTGGTGCTGAACACCGAGCCCGCCGAGTGCCCCGTGTGCTACTCGGTGCTGGCGCCCGGCGAGGCCGTGGTGCTGCGGGAGTGTCTGCACGCCTTCTGCAGGTGCGGGCCCCACCCCCGCAAAGCAGCATGGGTCCCGGCCACCAGTTAACCAGGCGGAAAGGGGGTGGGTGCTGTGCTCTCACATCTCCTTGGACACCCACAAAATCCTGTCAGGCATTGTCTCCCCATTTGCAGGGGAGAATGTGAGGTACAGAGAGGCCAGCAACTTGCTCAGTGCCATACAGCTCAGGCATTCTGGCTCCAGAGCCCGTGCCCCTCACTACTCCTACCCAGGCCCCTGCAGGGCATTGAGGCCCTAGCCCTGGCCACCTGAGCCAACCTCGCCCTGCACCTGGCTCGTGGGCAGGCTCCTCCTCTCCCGGCCCCTCCATCCTGGGCTGTGGAGAACACATCCTGACATTTGGTGAGCAGCCCCTGGGTGCCAGGGACTGTGCTAGGCCCAGGAGGAAGCAAAAAGTTCAGTTACTGCCTTCTGGGGTGTCATTCCAGTGGGGAGGCCGATTAGTCACATAATCACGGGTTAACTGTAACTGTGATGTGCCAAGCACCAGCGGATTATGATAACAGGGCCCTGCTCCAGCAGGGGGCCAGGGAGCCCTGGAGGTGGCACTGGCGTGGCACTGTGCCTGGCCTCTACAGGAAAAGGGGTCAGTGTGGCTGGAGCAGACGGATGGACAGAGAGGTGTTAGGGAGGGCAAGTCATGGGGTGCTTAGGAGCACAGTTAAGAGTTTGGATTTGTTCTGAGCCTGAGCAGGACGGGATGGGAGCCACTGGGGAGGAGTGTGGGGGACACAGGGAGCCCAGGAGGCTACCGCTGTCTTCCAGTGAGGGAGATGGAGACCTGGACCAGAGCAGTGGGGTGGGCAGGCATTGAGGCCATGGTGACGGGTTGGTGGGGCAGAAGGGAGACATTGAGGAGAAACCCACCTGGGAACAGGCTCACCCTGTGAGGGTGGAGTCCCGGTGGGTGGGGTTCAGATGACCCACCTCTACTCCATCCCTCTCCCAGGGAGTGTCTGCAGGGCACCATCCGCAACAGCCAGGAGGCAGAGGTCGCCTGCCCCTTCATTGACAACACCTACTCGTGCTCGGGCAAGCTGCTGGAGAGGGAGATCCGGGCGGTAAGCCTGGGGGCGGGGAGCTGGGCCCCGAGCTGGCAGGTGGGAACTGGCTCAGGGTGCCGGTCTCGGGCAGCAGACATTTATCAAGAGCCTTCTCTGTGTGGGATGCTGGGGGCCCAAGTAGTCAACAGGACAGGAATTGGGGGAGGTAGCTGGTCAAGAAACCCCCTTATGAAGGAAAGACAGCCAAGCAGGTCGCGGGCCTGGGTGACCTCCCGTCAGATACTCGGCCTCTGTGTGCCTCAGTGTTCTCATCTCAGTGCAGGGCACAGTTAGAGTTACTTTCTGTTTCAAGGTTGTGAAGGATTTGTGTAAAGAATCGAGAGTAGCGCTTGACACATGGTAAGTCCTTATCAGTTACCTTGTGCTGTGTAACAGGTCATTCAGACTTAGTGGCTTAAAACAGCCACCATTTATTTAGCTCATGAAGCTGCCACTTAGTCATTTCGGTTCGGCTTATCTGGACGATTCTTCTGGTCCAGGTTGGGCCTGGCTGACCTCATCTGGGCTTAGCTGGTGGTCACTGTCCTGGACTGGCTTACGATGGTCTTACCTGCGATGGCTGGGATGGCTGGGCCTCTTTCCACTTTGGTCTCCCAACTGCCAGCAGGCTGGCCCGGCTCTCACGTGGTAGGGTCTCAGAGTTCCCAGAGCAGCCAGCGGGGGCCCCAGCGCAGGAGTGCTTTTCAGGTCTGTTCCTTTCACACTTGCTGCTCTTCCACTGGCTAAAGCAAGTCACAGGCTCAAGCCCAGATTCTGTGCAGGAGGGGACCACCCATGAGCCTGGAGTCAGGGAGACATGAGCAAATTGGGGCCATTCCTCCAACATCTATCACAGTGCTGTCTGTGTGCAATCTGTCACAGAGCTGTCTGTGTGCACCTGTGTGTGTGCAGTCTAGCACAGAGCTGTCTGTGTGTGCACCTGTGTGTGCAGTCTATCACAGAGCTGTCTGTGTGTGCACCTGTGTGTGCAGTCTAGCACAGAGCTGTCTGTGTGTGCACCTGTGTGTGTGTAGTCTGTCACAGAGCTGTCTGTGTGTACACCTGTGTGTGCAGTCTAGCACAGAGCTGTCTGTGTGTGCACCTGTGTGTGTGCAGTCTAGCACAGTGCTATCTGTGTGCACCTGTGTGTGTGTGTGTGTGTGTGTGTGTGTGCGCGCGCGCGCGCGCGCACGCATGCGCGCTATTGCTGTTAATGCTATTATCAAGTTCTCTCCCTGACTGCTGTTGATCTCTCCCTCCTCTGGGCCTCCATTTCCCCATCTGTAAAGTGGACTGTTGGGCTTGATTTAAGGTTTTTAAACTGCTGGGCAGTGGCCTTCCCAGAACTGGGCATCTTCGGACACCCAGGCAAAAACGTGAGGCATGGTGGCTGAGGTCCAAATGGGGGACCCCACAGGCACGTACACCAGACCCTGTTTCTCCCCGTCACTCCTGCCTCTCTCCTGTGACCCTGCTTCTGAGAACCCTCTGGCTTCACCAAGCATTTCGTGGAGCCCAAGGAGTTCTGCCTCAAGGGAAAGAGGGCAGACAGAAGGGTAGAACTTGAGAACTCCCACAATTAACCCCAAGAGCAGCCCCATTTTCATCTCCTTCCTCTGTGGGGTATCTGGGAAGGGTACCTCCAGAAGCTTGCTGAGGCCTCCTCTCCGGGGCCTGGAGAGTCAGTCCATGTGACCTGGTAGCCATAGTCGTTGCCACGACCCCACCATCCCAGCAGATCCCTGATTGCATTTTTCTCCTGCTAACTTTGGTGTCTCTGGGCAGACATGGTATTTTTCCTTTTTTAAATCAACTTCATTACAGTATACTTTGCACACAATAAAATGCAGTTATTGTAAGTGTACTATTGGGTGAATTTTGACAAATGTCTCATGTAACCACCACCCCAATCAAGATATAGAACGTAGGCATGATTTTTATTGATTTCAGAGAGGAAGGGAGAGGGAGAGAGAGAAACATCAATGATGAGAGAGAATCATTGATTGGCTGCCTCCTGCATGCCCCCTACTGGGAATCGAGCTTGCAGCCTGGGCATGTGCCCTGACCAGGAATTGAACCATGAGCTCCTGGTTCATAGGTCGATCCTAACCACTGAACCATGCTGGCCAGGCATGATTTTTACTAGTATAACCAGCATAGATACAATAGCCTTTGCTATTTTTTAAATTTTATTTATTTTTTGGTTAATTCTCACTTGAGGATATTTTTTCCATTGATCTTTAGTTTTTTTTATTGTTTGAAGTATTACAGATAGTAGTACATATGTCTTCCATTGATTTTTAGAGAGAGTAGAAGGGAGGGGGAGAGACAGAGAGAAACATTGATGTGAAAGAGACTTATCAACTGGTTGCCTCCTGCCCCTGCCCCTGCCCCGACCAGAGATTGAGCCTGTAACTGAGGTACGTGCCCTTGACAGGAATCGAACCCGAGACCCTCCAGTCTGTGGGCCAATGCTCTGACCACTGAGAAAAACTGGCTAGGGCAGCCTTTGCTATTTTGCTACAAAATCTTTCTAAAGGTTATCTCTATGGCATAGATCCTGTTTATACCTCTTAATAATTCCAACGTCTCCGTTCGTAAGCAATGCTTCAACGAACATTTTGCATGGTGTCTCTATCTTCTTAATATTATTTTTTTAGGATAAACTTGTAGAAGCAGAGTGAGTCCCGAAGGATCAGAAAAGTCTGGGTGGTTGAAATGTTACTGCCACATTGCTTTCTCAGAGTGAAATGTACCAGGGTGCTAGTTTAACCACATGTTCCCCAGCGTTGCTTGTTATTATTTTTGTCCATTTTTTTTTATTGTGGTAAAATGTATATAAAACTACCATCTTAACCACTTTTAAATGCACAGTTCTGTGCATTAAGTATATTCCCACTGTTGTGCAGCCATCACCACCAGCCCTCTCCAGAACATTGATCCACTTTTTGATGGAGTTTTAAATACTGACGGGAAGAAACGAGCCTGGGGCTGGGTGGGACTTTATGGATTGGGGGCTTCCAGGGGCATATTTGGTGGCAGGGAGGGCCGCATAGCAGGTGTTCTGAGTCCCGGAGACTGAAGCTATGGTCTTGGCAGCTGCTGACCCCCGAGGACTACCAGCGGTTTCTGGACCTGGGTGTCTCCATCGCTGAGAACCGCAGTGCCTTCAGCTACCACTGCAAGACCCCGGACTGCAAGGGGTGGTGCTTCTTTGAGGATGACGTCAATGAGTTCACCTGCCCCGTGTGTTTCCGCGTCAACTGCCTGCTCTGCAAGGTGGGATGAGGGGCCACAGCTGGGGGAGAGGTGGTTTAGGGTTTGTGCCCATCAGGACTTAAATGGGTAAATATTATCATACATGCCGACCTCAGCTTCACCTCCCTGGCTTCGGTGTCTTCTGTAAAGTGCGTGTGTGGTTTATAACGTGAGGCCCGGTCGGTGACAACACCTAGAGGCATTACGTACTGTGTGGGTGCCTGCTGTCCCCCACCTCTCCCAGATTCCCAACGGGAGCCTTCTCATCTCGCGCCCCCCACTCCCTGCAGGCCATCCACGAGCAGATGAACTGCAGGGAGTACCAGGACGACCTGGCCCTGCGGGCTCAGAACGACGTAGCCGCCCGGCAGACGACGGAGATGCTGAGGGTGAGGCTGGGAAGGGCTGAGGGCCTGGGGATTTGAGTTTTGGGAGCTAGAAGGGCTGTGGTGTATGGGCTCTGGAGGCTCTGGCCCCCCTCTGGCCTCACTCCCATCCAGAGCTGGGGCTTGGGATAGGTGCTCAGCAGCAGGACAAGTGTCTGGGTGGAGGGAGGAGACGGCAGAAACAGGGAGCCTGGGAGAGAGGCCACTCCAGCGGAGGCGGGTTTTCCTCTGTAGTCGGGAGGGCCGCAGGGAGGGAGCGAGGCTGGGCCGCTGCCCCCGCCTGGCCCCAACGTCAGCCCCTGCTCTGCCCCAGTCCATGCTGCAGCAGGGCGAGGCCATGCACTGCCCGCAGTGCCAGATCGTGGTGCAGAAGAAGGACGGCTGTGACTGGATCCGCTGCACTGTCTGCCAAACCGAGATCTGCTGGGTCACCAAGGGCCCGCGCTGGGGCCCCGGGGTGAGTCCTTAGGGAGCAGAGGCTCAGGAGAGGTGGGGAGGGGGCCCTCGGCTTCGCCCAGGAGTGGGGGTTGGAAAACTACAGCCCCATCCAGTCCCCTGCCTGTATTTGTGCAGCCTGTGAAGTAAGAACATTTTTTACTTTTTAAATGGTTAAAAAATATCAAAAGAATATTTTGTGACGTGTGAAAATCACATGAATCTGATTTTTTTGGTCCATAAGCGAAGTTTTAGGGGAGCACAGCCCTGCTTATTCTTTCACGTAGTCTGCGGCGGCTTTTATGCTCCGAAGGCAGACTGCGTGGCCTGCAAGGCCGGAAATCACCGTCTGGCTCTTCAGAGAAAAGCGTCGCAGCCCTTGCCCTAGAGGACAGTGGAAGGGCTCAGTGTGGAGTCCGCGGTGGCGTGGGTCCGCGGCTCTGGCACACGCGGGCTGTGTGGGTTAGGCTGTTACTGCCTTCTCTGAGCCTCAGTTTATCTGGAAAATGGAGGTGATAGCTGGGCCTGTCTCACTTAGGCTTATTGTCAGAATCAAATGAAAAAGGGTAAGAAACGGGCGCAGTGGATGCCTGTCATGTGAGCACTTCATATGTGGTAGCTATCAAATTAGGGGTGTGTTGCTGGGATTGGGGGATCATTGTCACAGACGGGCTTTGAGACGGTGGAGGCGGAGGAGCAGCCCTTCTTGGTGCTGCCCATGTGCTGACCTTCCAGAATGTGCAGAGACCACCCGCTCCTTCCCTGTTCTGGGTCTCGGGGAGGCAGAGTGAGGCCATGGAACTGGGTGCCCAGAAAGGCCCTCGTGATGGCCTCCATCAGGCTGCTGAGGCCGAGGGCCAGTTTAGAAGCAGGGTCTGGAGTGGAGTGGGTTTTGGTTGATGGAATATCATGGGGCCACTGTCTGCCCTGCCCTGACCTCTCTCCCCGATTCTGTAGGGCCCTGGAGACACCAGCGGGGGCTGCCGTTGCCGGGTGAATGGGATTCCTTGCCACCCCAGCTGTCAGAACTGTCACTGAGCTGAAGATGGCCCAGTCCCCACGCCGAACCAGCCCCACGCCCACAGTTGCTGTGGGACAGGGCAGGTGCTTTGGCTCTGAATTCTGGCCTGGGAGATGCCTTTACGCTTGGCCGAGAAGGACCCAGCAGAGCCAAGGCCTCGGAGCTGCATGGCGGCCTTGTTTGTTGTGGGTGTTGCAAGGGCCCCACCTGAGCTGGCTGTTGTCCTTAGCCGCCTCTGCCCCAGTGCCTTTGCCTTTCCCTGGGGCTTGCTGGCCAGACCTTTCATCTCTTCTTTGTGGCTCCCACCTCTGCCTGGCGCAGCCTTACACAGCCCTGGCCCTAGGCCTTGCTGGGTAGAGCCTCTGAGCGCCCCGTGTGAGTCCATACATCCCCCCCCGCCCAAACCCCCCACCTCGTCTCAACACTGCGCACTCCCAGCCTGCCACTTCCCGTCGGCTTTCTGGGCTGACTTTTCTCTGGCTTTGCTGTTGGAGACCTGGGGCCTTTTAGAACTGCTGCTAATCCTGTTCAGAGCCAGGAGGGAGACCTAGCAGTTTCTAAAGCACAGCTCCTCTGGTCCAGCTTCCACCTCTCCCTCTTTGCTGCTGGTGTAAGCTCATTAAAATGGTTTTCCAGGAAGGGATGAGTGTGATGTCTGAGGGAGTGAGAGGGACATGGGCTGGGACTCTGAGGAAGCAGGATCCCAGGCGCTCCAGGAACTGCAGCAGGAAGTGTATGTGAGCCGCTTGGCATCCCTGTGCCCAGCTTGAGCGGGTAGGATGCCCTTGAGTTTGCAGTGTATCGAGAGGCCACAAAGCAGGTTCTGCAGATGGGTGTGGGCTTGAGGGGCAGGAAGGAGCCGAGCAGCAGGTACAGGCGGCAGGAAAGGCTTGCTGCTCCCTCTGCCGCTCAGTGGGCATCCAAGGTTGGGGAACAAACATTTCAGGATCAGGTAAAACTGCTGCAATTGAGGGGTGAGGCTGTCCATCCTAATTTTAGCATCTCAGGTAAAAATGTCATAGCATTGGTCCAGCCATATTTATCAGTCTTCTTTTTGTGTTGGTCAGGGATTAATAAAAAACATTCTGGGTGTTCATTCTGTAAGTTTTACTGCATTCTCGGACCCACTCCCTTCCCGTGAGACCTGGTATTTGATGGTCAACATGTCTGAGCTGTGCCGTGGGTCATCAAAGAGGCAGAGCGTGTCTCTGCTGTTCAGGGCCTAGACTCCAGGCTCCAGAAGTTGGGGCATGTGGTTTCGGGGCAGTGAACTTATTCTAACCGCTGGAAACGCAATGCCACCCTGTCCTTGGAGGCCAGGACTGGAGTTGACCACAGGCACTGTGAGCAGAGCTATCAGAGGACATGAATGCCTTCCTGCTTTGCCAGCGCTGGCTCACAGCAGCTGTGGTAACTCAAGGGCACGCTCGGGCAGCCTCCCACTCTGAGCGAGACACAGACACAGCCACTGACCTGGAGGGCACAGCAGTTGAGACCTGGACCACAGGAGTAAGATGGGGCAGAGTACTCTCTTACCACCTCCTTCCTCCCTCCTCTCCTGCCAGGTCCATCTTGGCATCCCTTAGGCAGGGATGGAACCTTTTTTCTGCCAAGGGCCATTTGGATACAACATCCTTCATGGGCCACACAAAATTAGCAACTTAAAAAGTAGCCTGCTAGCACCGCCGGTGTGGCTCAGTGGTTGAGTATTGACCTATGAACCAGGAGGTCACTGTTTGATTTCTGGTCAGGGCATATGCCTGGGTGGCAGGCTCACTCCCCGGTGGTGGTGGGGGGGGAGGGGGGCGTGCAGAAGGCAGCCGATTGATAACTCAATGATATTTCTATCTCTTCGTCTTCCTTCCTCTCTGAAATCAATAAAAATAAGTTTTTGAAAAATTAGCCTGCTATATTTGGTCAAACATTTAATTAACTCACCCCTAATGCCTTGGCAGGGCCAGACCAAACGATTTTGAGGGCTGGACGTTCCCCACCTCTGTCTTAGGGGCTGGGGCACAAGAGAAAAGCAGACCATTATCTTGGTTCAGAGGATGCAACTGCTAACAGGTCTTTTCAATGCCCTGCCTTTCCTTCCCCCATAAATATTAAGAGGTGTTGCAGTATTTACCTGTGGCTGCATCAAAATATGGACAAGACAGGCACAAGGGGCTTCGTTGGCTACGTCTCTCCCTCGGCCCACTCCATCCACGCCAGCACGGACAGGGAGTGAGTCTGCTGCAGCCAAAATGGGTCAGGGCAGCCCCAGGGTTCTAGCCTCCAGTGCCACACTCAATGTACCAGGGGGTGAGGTTCACAAGTGCGCTCTCTTGCAGGGTCAAGGGAAAGTGCCATCCTTTCCCAAGGGGCCACCCCAGGCCCGGGCCCCAGCTCTTGAGAATCCATCGCCAACTGGCCAGAGCAGACTTGAAACCAAGCCCCATGAGCTTTAGACTTAAATTACCTCCCAAGGAAGCAGCAGGAGGCCCCAAATATATTTGTGTGACTATCTTTGTCTCCCGGACAGGAAAAGGCGAGTGGAAGCCCACTGCTCAGATAAAGAGCTGCTGCTGCTGTGGGCAGGGAGTGGAGGACGTGCCACAGCCCATGTCAGAGCTGCATGTGTCTTCCTCTAGTGTTGGGCTGGCATAAAAGCCACTCGCTCAAACGCAGGAAGCTGGAGGCAAGCCCACAGCCTTGCTGGCTCACAAAGGCTCCTGGGCAAATTCCAACCATATGCAAGTCTGGGAAAAATACTGCTAGCAAGTTGAGGGCCTTTGTGAAGACAGGAAAAAAGGCAGCAAGAGCCGCAGAAAACACGAAGGACAGCAGGGCAGGGAAAGGACAGTCAGGCTGAGCTGCAGGCCCATCATCTCTTGGTTCGATTTGGCAAAAGCCTTTGGCCTATTCCTTTTAGTCACCACTTAATCTCTGAACGAGCATGGGTCCCATGTGCAGGGCTGGCTAAAGGCATTTATTCTTAAACTGTTCACCAAAATGGAATCAAAACACTGGCATGACCTCACAGTTTGTAAAGCATTTTCCCAAACATCATTTCATTACCATCCATGTGAGATGGGACTATCCCTATTTTACTGTTATTGACAATGAGTCTCACAGATGTTGAACTTGCAGCAGCTCAAACTGCCATGAAGTAACACACTTGCCATGATGCTACCAATGATTCTCTCTGGACCCAGTTTTGGGCCCATCCTCACCCCAAATCACCTAGAACAATGGTCGGCAAACTGTGGCTCGTGAACCACATGCGGCTCTTTGGCCCCTTGAGTGTGGCTCTTCCACAAAATACCGACTTCTGCGCGTGGGCCACGAAGTTTCAATCGCACTGTATGTGCGCGCCCGCACGTGGTATTTTGTGGAAGAGCCACACTCAAGGGCCAAAGAGCCGTATGTGGCATGCGAGCCGCAGTTTGCCGACCACGGACCTAGAGTCCCACTCTCCTCCACAGCTCAAAGTTGTCCCAGACCTGAACCCTAAGGACCTTCCCCTGCCACTGCCCTCTCCATCCACAAACCCCAAACTCCGGTCCTCTTGGGCTCTGCTGTCTACAGACACCCACACACTTCACTCAGCTGTTATTTTCATACTTCTTTCCCCTCAGCCTTGCACTTCTCCAATCCTCCAGCACCAATGGGTGTCCAACAGTTCAATCCTGACACTACCTGGTTAACATCAGATCCCACAAATTATAGGGCTCAGTCCCACAAGACTGCCCCACTTCAGATGCCAACCGCAAACGGTGCCCAGGCTACCCACACTTCTTCCTGGCCAACTTCAAATTCAGGGGTTCCTACCACTCCCCCTCAGATTCAATCATTTGCTAGTAGGGCTCACAGAACTCAGGAAAACACTTGTTTACCGATTTTTAATAAAGGATATAACTCAAAAACGGCTCAATGGAAGAAATGAATAGAGAAGGTATGGGGAGAGGGTGCAGACCCTCCCAGCATTTTGATGCGTTCACCAACCCAGCAGCTCCTAGAATCTGAATCAAGGTTGTGGAGTTCAATCTCCAGCCTTCCCTCTCCTCCTAGAAGGCCAGGGGATGGGGCCAGAAGTCCCCACTCATCACTTTGGCCTTTTGGGGACCTGCCCCATTCTGAGAACATCTAGCAGTCCCACTGTGAGCCATCTCGTTAGCATAAACTCAGGTGGGACTGCAAGGGAATCATGAAGCACAAAAGATACTCCTATCAGGAAATTCCAAGAATTTTAGGGAAACAGAAAAAACACAAATATTTCTCATACAACGTACACCTTTCCTTCAATGTTCCCATTTTCAAAATTCTACTTTTTACACTCAATTCCCATGAAACTGCCAGTGAATCTGCCACCCAAACTGTTCCTTCAATGCAACTCCGGTGTGAGCTCCCAGAGGCCACAGGGTCCTGACCTGTGTCCCAGCTCTGCATTCTCCGCGTCAGATCGGGGGGCAGCATGGGCAGCTGGCTACAGTGCTGGGACAAGGTCAGGGGGCTGTGATGCTGTTCAGCCTTGGGCACTCTCCCCTCCCCCCATCTGGGACAGGGAAACATTAAACATCCCAGACGACATGGATTCTTGCCTGTGATCGGCCCATCCACAGGATGGTGGCAACAGGCACTTGGCAACTGCTCTGGTTCCCAATACCCAACTGCTGGGAGTGTCATGTTGGAAAAGCTTGGCCAGAAAAAGTGCTCACAGCTCCTCTGGGACAGGAATTACATGTGGAGGCAAAGTTATGTCCACTAGGCTCTGGTTAGGTTCCTAACGTGAGTGTCAGCCTTTGGAAATGAGGGCATCCTAGATCAATGTGAAAAACAGTCAAGAATGCCCAGCTCACACCCCACACCACTTCTGCTGCTTGACTAACCAGGGGCACCTAGCCGCGGCCGGAGTATGCAGGTCATACTCATTGCAGGCGAAACAGAAAGAGGACTTGAAGGTATCACCCCAGCTCTCCAGGCAACTCAAGGCTGACCAGGAGTCCAGAGACCAGAGCACAGTCCCCGGCCGGGGTGGAAGGCGGGGAGCATCAAGCCATTTGTCTAAGACCAGAGTCTACTCCTACCAAGTGGCAGACAGGACAGAATGACAGAGAGATTAGTAACCACATATGGCTGTGTATTTCATACATGGCTCTGTACAAAGTATTTACAGATATTCTTTACAGAATAGTAAACCACCTGAAGGTAAAAAGATAATGGTTTCTTCTCATTGACAAGGTGAATCCTGATGTCAGCAAAGCTTATCACACAAATGAACTTGTTCCTTCTTAGGCCACAACTGAAGCAAATGCCACTTGCTTCCTGGGTTCCAAAAAGCTGTGGCCGTGGGACCCTGATTGTGTGCACCTCCTTCCCTCTCCCCATCGATTCCTTCAGTATTATAGACAGGCCCGAGGGCTGTGGCAGGAGGTGCTGCTGCTGCTGTCCATTTGTAACAAGAGGACAAACTTGCTGAGGGAGAAGACTGGGAGTATCTGTCACGTCATCACCTCTGGATCCTGAAAGCATTTCCTTTGTCTTGACGTATCTTCCACTTTCTGGATTAATCCATCCACACCACACTCACCCCAGGTGGGACTCCTGCTATGGAGAATGACTCATCACTGAGCTTTTTTGGTTCTAAAGTGCTGAGCGTACCTTAGTCTAGACGCCTCTCCTAATGTCTCTGGGCTTGCCAGCTGCCTGGCACGCTGCATGCCCTCCACTCTGCACACAGGGGCACATGGGAAGGAAGGGAGGTCTGAGCAGAGTGGCTAGAGTGCTTCTGGCATGTTCACATTAAAACACTTGTCAAGACGGAACAGTGCTGGAGAGACCATGAAAGTACAAGTGCATGGCTGCTTCATACTATACACCCCGATTCTCTAAAGCAAAAGGCACTTTTTTCCAAGCCGGAGCTTGTCTAAAACAGCTGGCGTGGCTCACAGGAAAAGCTGTCCCAGGGCTGCTCCCTCAGGCCGCAGTGAGGAGCGGCCTGTTCCAGCTCCTGCCGCCCTTCAGGCTGCAGCCTGTCCCTTTCTGGGTGCTGAACGTCTCCACTGACATTTCCAACCAGGAAGGAGAGACCGCAGTGAAGGAGATAAGTCAAACCCCAAAAACGAAGCCACGGTAGTGAGTGGGTGCCTGTTGGACTAGACAGGTGATCTGAGGGAAACAGGAAAGGGAGACACAAGGAGGGCACTTAGGGAGTGTGGGGCAGTTTCCGAACAGCAGCTCTGCCTAATGTGAAACGTTAAACAACTAGGTAAAAAGGGACCCTCACGGTCTTTGAAGCTCATCCTTCCGATGGGAACTATTTTCTTCCATGAAGGAACTATTATTTTTAAAGCGAGGCTGCTTTATATATTGGGTATTACATAATTCTAAAAATAGTAATAAAAGTATCTTTTTTAAAGCAACTTTGTGTGGCTTGTGGAAGAGAATAGGTAGCAAAAAAAAAAAAAAAAAAAAAAAAAAAAAAAAAAGTCAGGCTGGGTGGTTCAGTTGGTTGGAGCACCATCCCGTGCACCAAAGGGGTTACAGATTCGATTCCCGGTCAGAGCACACACCTAGGTTGCGGGTTTGATCCCCAGTCAAGGCGAGTGAGGGAGGCAACCTATTGATGTTTCTCTCACATTGATGTTTCACTCTTTCTCCATTCCTCTCTCCCTAGAGTCAAGGAACATATCCTCAGAGTGAGGATTAAAAATAAAAAAGCCCTGCCTTAGCTAGTCTGGCTCAGTAGACAGAGCATCAGCCTGCAGACCAGAGGGTCCCGGGCTCCATTCCAATCAGACACGTACCTTGGTTGCAGGCTGCTCCCCAGCCCGGGCCCTGGTCAGGGCACATGCAGGAGGCAACCAAGCGATGTTTTTCTCTCACATTGATATTTCTCTGCCTTTCCCTCTCTTCCATTCTCTCTAAAAATCAATGGAAAAATATCCTCGGGTGAGGATTAAAAAAAAAAAAAAGGTAGGCAAAACCAGTCTATGTCTGGGCCCTACAATTTAACATTCCTTCCTGTTTGTCTGAAAATACTGTGATTTCTAGGCTGAAAAGCAGTAGGAGTTACCCAGTAACCTAGTTCCCATCTGTCTCTCCGATTTCTGACCAGCTAATAGAGCTGCTCTTAACAAGGGCCAGTCTTATTCCTGGGCTACCTTCTCTGCCCCCTTGCCTTCATTCTACCGTCGGACTTCTTTGGCCAAAGCAGACTGAACAGGAGGAGCTGTGAGGCGGGCATTCAAAGGTCCAGCTTACTACTAGGCAGCAGCCAAAAGGTCCCAGAGACAAGGCCCAGCAGGTTCCAAAGGCAGCTGGGAGCTAAAAACCCCACTTCCTCCAACACAAGAGGAGGCAGTGGAGAGCACTCAGAAGCCCCTGTGAGGGAGAAGAGCTCTATGCCCAGGCCCCAAGTGCCCAGTGTCACACAGATTCTGCTATTGGCCTCTGAAGCAAAGGCAAACCATGGAGTGGCAGGGAAGGGTGGTAGGAATACAAAACCCTTGACAGAAACCCTTTTAATAAAGGACATCCCACCCCTCCCCATCCTTCCATGGAAGGGCGAGACCTTCAAGTAATGCCAGAGGAAGAATCTTCTCTGGCATTTAGGGGAACAGCTGCAGCTGGAACTTAGGGGCCCACTCCAGGGCACTTTTCACCACAGCCAGAGCGGCTGCTCCAAGTGCCACCGTCAGCCCCATCACCGCCAGTTTCACAAGGCGGTTGGTCCTTGGTTTGGTCAGGACGTCCTTTGCTCGATTCTCAGTCCGCAGTCCCCGAAAGCGCTGCCGCAGGACCATGTCAGGCCTCTGCTGGGTGGATGCCAGCTCAAAGTCTTTGAAGGTAGAGGCTGCCGTTCTGGAGAAAAGGAGACAGGAAAAAGGAATAATATGAAAGAAATAGAGAAGGAAGGAAAGAAAAACTAGATTACATAGGCTGAGGGCAGAGCCGTCCACTGCTCAGAAACTCTTTTTGATAAAGACCCATCAAGACTGAAGTAGGGATTCTGCTGGCACAAGCTTAGAACTCTGGAAACATCCCCCAGCCCTGTCCAGACCAGACACCATCTTCCATCACTTCTGCTCACTAACAAACACCTCCCACCCCCAACCAGTGGCTTGGGTCCACTCACTTGTTGGCTTCCTGTTGGGCAGCTGCTTCCCAAGCAAGTCTAGATGGGGGAAACTGAACAAAAAGGTCTCCGGCTCTACTGATCAGCATCTCATAGGGCAGGTCCTGAGGGATCTGGGACAACAGGTGGTGAACCGAGGCCATGTCACAGTCACAATCCAGGACTTCCTCTTCTCGATACAACACGATCTGTGGAGAGCAAGGCCTTCCATCAGTGACCAGACATACAAGGTCTTGGCTATGTGCATTTCATTCTCCTTAGAGATGAATTTAAACTGGTGACAGGGCTCACACCAAATGTTCGGCAAACTCTTGTATCCATCTAGGACATATAATGTACATATCTGAGTGCTTTTCCTACTGGGCTGGGTCTTCCTGTTGGAGGCAAACTTCTACCCTATCATGTGAAAGACTGACCTTTAAATGAAGGAGATTCTTTTAGGAGGAAGAAGAGAGGGATTCCTGGAAGATTCCTGGAGCGCCAGCACAGAAAATAATGGTTCAAACAGTAGAAAGAATGGTCTTGCTCTCATTAAAGAACAATGAAGAGTGCCTGTGAGCCCACACCTTCACCCCCACCCCCCACCCCACACCACCCCAATGATTCAGGCCCTCTCATAACTGGAGCACTCCCAAAGCATCTCAATTTTCTATCATAATACCACACCCCGTCTTTTCTTAAACCCAAAGTTGGCAATTTGCACTCATTCCAGAAGATGACAACAAGAACATAGAATTAAAGTGTGGGGGAGCACTTTAAATGTTCAGAAGAATCCTATATAATAAAGAGCTAATATGCTAATTAGACCAAACAGCCAAACGACCTTCCGGATGAAGCTGGGGCTGCAAGGGCTGGCCGAGGCAGCCGGGGCTGTGAGGGCCGAGCTCTTTGCACAAATTTCGTGCATCGGGCCTCTAGTCTTGTAATAAACAAATCTGTTTATCTTCATTTAATCAACATTTCCCAACCTTAGTGTTACACAGAAATTTTTTCCCCATGACATTCCCATTCCCATCGTACAAAATGGTGTCCAGGCACACCAGCCTGGGAAATGCTGTCTTCTGCATCTTTCCATAACCACCAGGTTTCCCTTTAGGCAAAATGATCAAGCTGGGATGGGTGATGTGAACCTAGCTGCTGGCTTATGGCCTGTACCTACCACAGCTGCAAAGTAAATGGGCATCAGGGGGTGGCAGGCCAGGAAGAAGTCGTATAACCGCACCACGTGTCTGAAGTCAGACAGGACGTGCCCAAACCAGGTGATGAGCCAGCTGAGGGCAAAGATGGTCCCAACCTCAGCACTAGAAACAAGGAAATCCAGATGTTAGGTTCCCTGCTGAGTCATCCCTTCCCTTTTTCTGGGCCCTCTTTGTCCCCAGTGCGATGAGAAGGAAGCATCTGGGAAATGTACTTTATGGGAAATTCAGCCACCTAGGAATTCAGCATTTTCTCCTCAAAAAAACACAAAGTCTTTAAATTGTACCCCTCATCATGATATTAACACTACAATAGGTTCCTGATTGCCTTATTTCACTAGTTGCTCTAATGACCAACAAATGTCTACTACAGGGACAAAAAGTACCTATTTACAGGAAACTATACCATAATTTTCCTTCTGAAAAAGTCATGCTCTTTTGGGGGGCACAGGTACATATTCTCAGGCTTGAAAACAACTCTATTAATTTTTTAGTTAACATGAGGTGACTGAAACATATTAAGACATAGCTCTTTTTTGAAAAAAAAAGGTCCCGGCCGGGTTGCTCAGTCGGTTAGAGCGTTGTCTCGATACACCGAGGCTGCAGGTTCGATCCCCAGTCATGACACATACAAAAATCAACCAATGAATGCATAAATAAGTGGAACAACAAAGCGATGTTTCTCTCCCTTTCTCTCTTTCTAAAAATCAATCAATAAAAATTTTTAAAAAAAGTCAGGCATTGGCCAAGGACAAATTTCCAACTAAACAGAAGAGAAATAAAAATCATATGAAATTTGCAAGAAATACTTCTTCTCCTTGGTACTTGGTAAATATTACCACCCACAGATGGCCTTGTCTTTCTTACCTCTGGATCCTACAGGACTCTGTACTACTCTTGTGGCAATAACCTCAAAGTCTACCTTGGCATACTTAACTTGTCCACCTACTCCCTCTAGATGTAAACTCCTCAAGGGAATGAGCTGTCACATCTCTTGTATCCCCAAAAGAGCAGGCACCCAAATGTGCTCTAAGACTGTGTACAGAACTGAATTATACAGCTTGCTGGTTAACTAGAAAGAATAATTCAGGCCCGGCCAGCGTGGTTCAGTGGCTGAGTGTCGGCCTATGAACCAGGAGGTTATCGTTCGATTCCTTGTCAGGGCACATGCCCGGGATGCGGGCTCAATCCCCAGTGTGGGGCAGCGAATAATTAATGATTCTCTCTCATCATTGATGTTTCTATCTTTCTCCCTCTCCCTTCCTCTCTGAAATCAATAAAAATATATTTTAAACAAAAGAAAAGAAAACTCAGAAAATCAGTATCTATATCTATCTATCTATCTAATCTATCTCTATCTATCTATCTATCTATCTATCTATCTATCTATCTATCTATCTATCTATCTATCTATCTATCTGATCGACCAGTTACTATGATGTGCACTGACCACCGGGGGGCAGACGCTCAACACAGGAGCTGCCCCTTGGTAGTCAGTGTGTTCCCACAGTGGGAGTGCCGCTCAGCTGGCCGACGGGCACCAGATACTAGGCTCAGGGCTGGTAAGCGCAGCTGTGATGGTGGCGGTGGCAGGCACAGCGGGGCTGGGATGAGCGGGTGTGGCATGGCGCCCGGCCTGGGCCTGAGCTCCTCCCTGGCCGCCTGCGGCTTTGTACACTACTCTATCCCTTGGGGGATGTTGAACTGCCTGATCCCTGCAGGGCCAAAACCAGCAGTCTGACATCCCCTGAGGGGTCCTAGATTGTGAGAGGGCGTAGGCCAGGCTGAGGGACCCCATCGATGCACGAATCTGTGCACCGGGCCTCTAGTAAGATAATGATGAGCTAGACTTGTGAGGAAGAAATAAAGGCTAGAGAAAAGTTGAAGGGGTGTGTGTGTATGTGTACCCATGAATATAGACACATATATACCTCTGCATGAAGTCATGGAGTTCTGGATTCACCTGGTCAATGATGGGCATTAGATAGTTTAATATATGTTTGGTGTTGTCCATTGTTGGGTCCATGAAATCCCTAGAGGGAGACAATTCAATGAGTATGACCAGACCAAACACTTAGATAAGGGTGAGAATGAAATGGAGCTAAAACCATTGAAAACACTGATTAGAAAATGGGCTGAGGAGTTTGGGAAGTGGTGCCCAGTCGCGTATATCCCTCTGTGCTGGTACCTGAGGTGGTGGGTAGATACTTTTTCTACCAGGGATGTTGCCAGACTCTCTCCTACCACCAGCAGAAATGTGACCACAATGTCATGGTAGCCCTGGTAGTAATGCAGCTGAGGGTTGCGCTCCAAGACGAGGAGGATGATGTCGATCAGTTCTTCCTGGAGCCCTTCTCTCTGTTCTTTTGGCATGCCTGGGGTGGGGAGGAGAGATGCACTTAAGTATGGCAAGCAGCCTAGTAACACAGAGGTTAGGAAAATGGACAGCAATGGATTTTCAGATAAAGTATTTAATAAAAGAAAATTTGCATCTTAGTAACACATTTCTAGATCTACACACATATAAAATATGTGACATACAGAAAAGAGCCACCAACTAGCAACCTTACAATGGGAGTCCAGCCACCTTCTTAACTAAGTCACCACTGTTCACAAGGCCAGAAGTGTGACTATTTGACAGCATGTCTCTCCTGATGTACTGAAAAGAATGCAGCATCACTCCTGGGGTATTCCTATCAAGAATGTATAAACTGCCCTGGCCAGGTGCTCAGTAGTTAGAGCATCAGCCCTCGGACTGAAGGGTCTCGGGTCTCGGGTTAGATTCCAGGTCAAGGGCATGTACTTTGGTTGGAGGCAACCAGTTAATGTGTGTCTTTCACATCTTCCTCCCTCCCTCCCTCCCTCCCTCCCTCCCTTCCCTCCTTCTCCCCTCCCCTCCCCTCCCTTCCCCTCCCTTCCCCTCCCTTCCCCGGCCCTCCCCTTCCTCGACCCTCCCATCCCTCTCTCCCTTACAATTTCTCTCTAAAAATCAATGGAAAAATATCCTCTGGTGAGGATTAAAAAACAAAACAAAAAACAAACAAAACACACGAAATAATGTATTGACCTAAACATTGAGGAAATACCAAGCTCAAATTAAGGGAAATTTTATAAAATAACTGGCCTGTTGCTCAGCCGGCATGGCTCAGTGGTTGAGCGTGGACCTATGGAACAGGAGGTCACGGTTCAATTTCTGGTCAGGGCACACGCTCGGGTTGTGGGCTCGACCCTCAGTGTGGGGCGTGCAGAGGCAGCCAATCAATGATTATCATCATTGATGTTTCTATCTCTCTCTCCCTCCCTCTCTGAAATCAATAAATAACTGGACTGTCATAAAATATAAATAAACTATTCCAGGTTATATCAGGCTAAAGAGATATGATACCTGAATGGAAAATGCATGAATTTGTATTTCCTTTTCCTATAAAGGACATAACTGATATAAATGATGAAATCTGAATAAAATCTGTAGGTTAGACAGCAGTATTTTTTAATATTGTTACTGATTTTGATAAATGCACTGTGATTATATATGAGCCCTGTTTTTTAGGAACTACACCCTGAAATATGTAGAAACAAAGGGACACCATGTCTGTAATTTATTCTTAAATAATTCAGAAAGCAACTTATGTGTGTGTGAGCCCACTGTATGGGAGAACATATTTGGCAATGATACATCTGATAAAGTGTTAATATCCAAAATATAAAAGGAACTCATACAACTTAACAAAAGGAAGACAAACAATCCAATTAAAAAATGGGCAAAGGACCTAAATAGATACTTCTCCAAATGGGACATACAGATGGCCAAGAGCCATATGAAAAAATGCTCAAAGTCACTGATCATCAGAGATGCAAATTAAAACAACAATGAGGTAGCACCTCACACCTGTCAGAATGGTTACCATGAACAAATCAATAAATAACAAGTGTTGGTGAGGATGTGGAGAAAAGGGAACCCTAGTGCACTGCTAGTGGAAATGCAGACTGGTGCAGCCATTATGGAAAACAGTATGGAGTTTCCTAAAAAAATTAAATATGGAACTGCCAATTCACCCAGTGATCCCACTTCTAGGAATATATTCTAAGAAATCTGAAACACCAGAACAACCAAGATGGCGGCATAGGTAAACACCTAAACTTGCTGCCTCGCACAACTATATCAAAACTACAACTAAAAGAGAAAACAGATATCATCCAGAACCACGGGAAGACTGGCTGAGTGGAAGTTATACAACTAGAAGGAAAGAGAAAAGCGCACTGAGACTGGGAGGAGGTGCTGAGGTGCAGAAGGGCGGAGGTACGGAGGTGGGCGCAGAAATGGGCTGGCAACTGGGTACGCTGTTGTCCTTTTCAATCGGGAGGGAGATACAAGCTCCCAACTGCAATGAACTCCAGTTCCGGGCGAGACTCGGGGGACCCAGACTCACACCAGGAGAAAATGGACTATCTGGCATCCACCGGAATGTGAGGGCGGCTTTCTCACAGAGGTGCTTGCAGTCGATCACTGTTCCTGCACGGGGCCCCGGGACACAGAGACCCCGGGACCTCTCCGGGACAGGGCTGACTGGCAGCCATTGCTGTCTGCTCCGCCGTGGTGATTCCCAGAGACCCCGTCCACCAAATTTAAAACCCACCCAAGCTGTGCGCAGAGGTTTTTGCATATGAATGGCCTGGCCTTTTGCAATCTAAAACCTAACAAATTGCAGCTGGGTCAGAGAGCCCTAGAGCTTCCAAAAGAAGGCAGCCTGCATTGCTTCACAGTTGCACCTCATCTGAGCACCTCCAAACCCCAAACAAAGAGGAGGAATCTGCAGATCTCTTCGTAGCTCTTGCTGGGTAGCCTCAGGCAGTAGCTGACTTTGCACCTCTTTGGAGATCCAAGAGCCAGTGTATCCAGTGGTCAGAGTGGGACCATCCAGATTACAACTCCTCAGATCCATAAGGGACACACTCAGGGGGGCAGACTCAGTGAGCGCCAAAGCCCCAGTGAAGCAAGTCCTACCCCATAAGGGTGTCTCCAGCACAGCAGTTCTCCCATTGTAGACACAACTAGTTCTCACAGCCAATTGACTGGAGGTCAACTCCTTCCAGTGATACCAACAGCAATCAAGGCTTAATTACAACAAGACTGTGCACACAGCCCACAAAGGGGTGCACCAAGAGTGTCCACCACAGGTAATTAGGAAGCCTGAGCCACTGGGCCCTATAGGACACCTAGCACACAAAGCCACTCTATCAACACAGGGAAGCAGCCAAAATGCAGAGACAAAGAAACAGGTCACAAATGACAGAAATGGAGGAAAGCAAACTACTGGATATAGAGTTCAAAACCAC
>NW_005367210.1:280299-298122 GCF_000412655.1 Myotis brandtii
ATGTTCATAACAGCACAATTTACAATAGCTAAGATCTGGAAACAGCCCAAGTGTCCATCAGCAGATGAGTGGATTAAAAACCTGTGGTACATTTACACCATGGAATACTATGCAGCAGTAAAAAAGAATCTCTTGAGACAGCATGAAGGGACCTGGAGAGTATCATGCTAAGTGAAATAAGTCAGTCAAAGACAAGTATCACATGACCTCATTCCTATGTGGAATCTAATTAACAAAATAAAGTGATTAATGGAGTGGATCCAGAGACATGGAAGCATGGAACAGAGTGGGAATCTCAGAGGCGGGGGAGGGTAGGTGGGTGGGCGGTAATCAACCAAAGACCTTGTATTCATATATGCATAAACCATGGACACAGACAATTGGGTGCTGAAGGCCTGGGGTGGGGGTGGGGAATCGGAGGCTGGAGGGGGACAATGGGAGAAAAAAGGGGACATATGTAATACCTTCAACAATAAAGAATTATTTAAAAAAAATAAAAAGAACTTATATGTGTGTATATGGAGAAAGAGAGAAAGCAAATATAATAAGATACTAACATAAGAAAATTGGGTAAAAGGTATGTGGGAAATTATCCTATTTTTGTAACTTTCTGTAGGTATGAAATCATATAAAAACAAAAAAAGACTTAATTGCATGTTCCCTACTAAAGCAAACTAAATATAGGAAATATTGATCTCCTTGCTCCAAAGATATGGCTGGAAAAAGGGAGCCTTCTTGGGAGCTCTTTCTGAGCATGCAGCTGGTTCTGGCAGTGGTCAGTGTGGTTCCTTAGCTCACCTGACTTTTAGTATAAAAAGACCAAATCTTGACCTTGTGAACTGCTTTAGAAGAACGCACACAGCACAGTTTTCCTACACCATTAGCTTTTTCAGTTAAAAAGATGCTGTGAGAGAAAACAGCTAATGTAAGGGCCCAGACTAAACTGAATGGAAGGTTTAAGGTGAAAGCAAACCTCATCTCTTGCCTATATTTACCCCACCCCTTTTCAAAAGGGAATATTGTAGAAGATAAATAAAAAAGAAAACGAAGTAAATCAAGTACTATGAATAGGTTAAGTCATAAAAGTAATAATAGAAAACATTAAACCCCGTTTGAATTTTCAGTAGAAGAGTACTCAGCTAAGCTAAGAAGAACATGAATGCAAAAGGAATATGAAACCACATGGAAAGTTCAGCCTACAGAAAGAATACCACAGGCTGGTGTTACATAAATAGAAGAGGATAAAGGGTTCCTAGGGGGAAAATATGGGCGGCATCTGTGGTCTCATCCAAAGCAGCAGGATCGGGAGACCCTGACTGCCCCACCCAACCTGTGTATCAGCCCCAACCTCTTTCAGCAGCTCTTCCTCACAAGCTACTGATCTCAGCCCAGGCTGCAGACTTTCCTAAAACCTCTCAAAGGTCCACTACCCTCAATTAAGCAGCCATGGCCTTGGTATGCCCTGTCCCTCTTGCTAAGTGGGCTCTGGCACTAGTGGCAGCTGGCATCAGTTTGCAGCATCTCTTAGGTACCTCCAAGTCCAGCAACCACAGATCACTTTATAGCCACTACCAGGTAACCCTGGACTGAGCACAGGCAGTGGCAGACTTCAGCCTGTGCCAGAGCTCCTCCCAAGAGGCCCCAGAACCAATATACCCAGTGGCCAGCTTCAGACCACGTAAGAGCACCACCCAATTAGCTCCACAAATGACACACCCAAAGATAGACTTGGCAGGCACCAGAGCCACACTAAACTGCATCCTGCTCTGTGGGGTGAGCCCCTGCACAATGGCTCATCTGCTATACTCACAGACAGTCCTCATAGTCAGTCAGTCTGAGGATCAATCCCACCCACTGATGTGCTTACAGTAGTCAAGGGCCAACTACAACAGAGGGACACACTCAGCTGACAAAAGGGACACCACTGGAGCACCTGGCTCAGGTGACCAGGGAGTGTGAACCTTGGACCCCATGGGGCACTACTATATAAGGCCACTCACTCTCCAAGACTGGGAGATATAGCAAATCTTCCTAATACACAGAAACAAACATAGAGAGGCAGCCAAAATAAAGAAACAAAGAAACATATCCTAAATAAAAGAACAGGACAAAACTCCAGGAAAAAAACTAAATAAAATGAAGGCAAACAATTTACTAGATACAGGGTTCAAAACACTGGTTATAAGGATGCTCAATGACTTAGGTAAACAATAGATAAACTCAGTGAGAACTTCACAAAGAGATAAAAGCCATAAAAAAGAAACAGTCAAAAGTGAAGAATTAGATGGAATCAACAACAGACTAGATGAAGCAGAGAATCAAATCAGCGATTTGGAAAACAAGTAGAAAACACCCAATCAGAACAGAAAAAAATTTTTTTTTAAATGGTGATAGTTCAACCATAACAACATTCATACCATAGTGGTACCAGAAGGAGAAGAGAGAGAACAAAGAATTGAGAACCTATTTGGAAAAATGACAAAAAACTTCCCTAACCTGGTGAAGGAAATAGACATGCAAGTCCAAAAAGTATGAACAGTCCCAAACAAGAGGAACCCAAAGAGGTTCACACCAAGACAGATCATAATTAAAATGCCAAAGATTAAAGACAGAGAATCTTATAAGTAGCAAGAAAGCCTTAGCAGGTATGGATCAGTGGATATAGCATTGGCCTGCAGATGGAAAGGTCTCAGGTTCGGTTCCAGTCAAGGGCAGGTAGCTTGGTTGCAAACTCAATCCCAACCAATTGATGCATCTCTCTCACATTGACGTTTCTCTCTCTGTCTTTCCCTTTTCCTTCCACTCTCTTTAAAAATCAATATCCTCAGGTGAGGATTAACAAAAAAAACAAAAAAAACAAAACAAAACACTAACTGAGCTACCTCTGGCCAGGTAGCTCAGTTAGTTAGAGCATTGTCACGATACACCAAGGTTGCAGGTTCGATCCCTGGTCAGGGCACATACAAGAAGCAACCAACGAATGCATAAATAAGTGGAACAACAAACTGGTATTTCTCTCTCTCTCTCTCTCTTGCTGGTCCCCTCTCTCTCTCTCATTCTTAATTTTAAAAAATTAAGAATAAATAAAAATTTAAAAAGTAGCAAGAGAAAAGCAGTTAGTTACATATAAGTGAGCTCTCATAAGACTGTCAGCTGATTTCTCAACAGAATTTCCATGCTAGAAAGTATTGGCATGAAATATTCAAAGTGATGAAAAGCAAGGACCTATAACCAAGATTTCTCTACTGCACAGGCTATCATTTAGAACTGAAGAAATAAACAGCTCCCCAGAAAAGAAAAAGCTAAAGCTGGTCATCACCACCAAAGCAGCCCCAGCTGCCTCGGCCGGCCCTTGGAGCCCCGGCTTCATCCGGAAAGTCGTCCAGACAGTCATTCCGCTGTTCGGCTGTTAAGTCGATTTGCATATTACGCTTTTATTATTATAGATGTTAAAGGAACTTCTTTAAGAGGGAGAAAAAGAGACCAAAAGTATGAATAATAAAATAGCAATAACCATATACCCATCATTTATTAAAACTATATACTTATGTCATTTGGAACATTTAATCCATTTACATTTACTTTAATGTAAATGGATTAAATGCTCTAATCAAATGACATGGTGGCTGAATGGAGAAGAAAACAAGATCCATACATATGCTACCAACAAAAACCCACTTTAGAGCAAACGACACAGAGCCCAGCCAGTGTGGCTCAGTTGGTTGAGCGTCATCCCATGCACCAGGAAGTTGCTGGTTTGATTCCCAGGCAGGGTACATACCCAGAGTTTCGGGCTTGATCCCCAGTAGGAGGCATGCAGGAGGTAGCTGATGTTCCTCTCTCATCAATGTTTCTCTCTCTCTCTCTCTCTCTCTTTCCCCCTTCTTCTCTCTGAAATCAATAAAAATGTATTTTTTTTAAAAAGACACATGGGGGGGGGGGTGAAGGGGTCAATGGGGGGGAAAAAAAGGGGACATATGTAATACTTTCAAGAATAAAGAATTATTAACAAAAGAAATTTTTAAAAAAGACATACAGAGACTGAAAGTAAAGGGATGGAAAAAGATACTTCATGCAAATGGAAATTTAAAAAAAGCTGGGGGTAGCAATAGTTACATCAGACAAAATAGACTTTAAAACAAAGGCTATAAACAAGAGACAAGGAAGGGCATTTCATATGTAAAAGCCAAGATATGGAAGCAACCTAAATGTCCATAGCAATTGGATAAAGAAAATATGGGGTATATATACAATGGAATATTACTTAGCCATAAAGAATGTGAAATCTTACCATTTGCAAGAACATGGATCATGCTGGGTATTATGCTTAGTGAAATAAGTCAGACAGAGAAATACAAATACCACATGATTTCACTTATATGTAGAATCCAAAGAAAAACAAAAAACAAAATTAAATGAACAATAAAAATAGACTCATAGAGAACAAACTGATGTTTACCAGATGGGAGGATTACCAGGGAGCTAGGGGAAAAAATGAAGGGATTAAGAAGTACAAATTGGTAGTCACAAAATAGTACAGGGATGTAAAGTATAGCATAAGGAATATAGTCAGTAATATTGTAATAATTATGTATGGTGCCAGGTGAGTACTAGACTTATCAGGGAAATTACTTTGTAAGTTATATAAATGTCTAACTATGCTGTATACCTGAAACTAATATTAAATGTCAACTACAATTAAAAATTAAAAAAATTTTTTAAAAAATAAATGTCAGTGTAGATTTCTTTTTAAAAAGTTGATCTTCAACACAAAAACCTAAATAAAAGTTATTTTTTAAAAACACACAAATAAGCCCAGGTGGCATGGCTCAGTGGTTGAACATCAACCTATGAACCAGGAGGTCATGGTTTGATTTCCGGTCAGGGCACATGTCTGGGTTGCAGGCTCAATCCCCACTGTGGCGCGTGCCAGAGGCAGCCAATCAATTATTCTCTCTCATCATTGATGTTTCTATCTCTCTCTCCCTCTCCCTTCCTCTCTGAAATCAATAAAAATATATTTAAAAAAAAACAAACCCCCCACACAAAAAAAGAATCAAAGTAACAGGATAGGGAAATGGGGATTGGACTATGGCATATGTTTTCATTAAAACCAAGTTGGATATATACAAATACTGAATCATCATGTTGTACACCTGAAACTAATATATTGTTATATGCCAATTATCTATCTATAATAATAAAAGCGTAATATGCATATCGACCGAATGACCAAACAGCAGAACAACCATCCGGATGACCTTCCAGAAGTCCACGCTATGACACACACTGGCACCAGCCAAGGCAGGCACGATGCAATTGGTCAGGAGGGCCCTGCCATCGCCCCACGGTCACCCCAAAGAGGGAGGCCCAGGCCACTGGGGCAATCAGGGGGCGGGGCGGGGGGGGCTCTGCAATCACCCTGCAGAGTGAGGCCCAGGTCACCCTCTGCGCAGCGATCAATTGCAGAACCCTGGCCAGGTGGGCAGGGCCTCCCTCTGCGGAGCAATCTATCTGGGGGCCCCGCGATCGATTGCCCCACAGAGGGAGGCACAGGCCAGCCAAGCGATTGCACCGATTGCACCGCATGCCTGTCAACCACAGAGGGAGGCAACAGGTGGCGGGGGAGCAGCGCAGCACAGATGGCAAGCAGCTGCAGCAGCGGGGGTGGGGCCAGCTGCTGGCAGCCAGGGGAAGGAAAGCCCAATAGGCCCTGATCGCTGGCCAGGCCTAGGGACCCTACCCAAGGGGTCCCGGATTGTGAGAGGGTGCAGGCTAGTCTGAGGGACCTCCCTACCCCCCCCCGTGCACAAATTTTGTGCCCCGGGCCTCTAGTACCTCAATAAAAATAAATAAGTAAATAAATAAAATAAACATTAAAAACCAAGTTGGCAGGCCACTGGCTACATGAGAAAAGAAGCCCTCCAGGGAGCAAAGATGTAAGCAGGAAAGAGAGCTTTCTTTAACACAAAATCCAAGCCAAAGCATGGTTTCAGAAGAGTGAAGCAATGGGTTTAGCAGTGATTTTCAATCTTTTTTTATCTCATGGCACACATAAAGTAATTACTAAAATTCTGCTAAAGGCATCACTAAAATATTTTGTATTTTTTGCCGACCTGACACCCCCCCACAAAAATAGGTATAATTTTGACTTATTCACACCAGATGGCTTTTGTGGTATCAGCTGTTGTCATTTTAAAATTTGACATGCTAAGAAAAAAAGAGATCAGTGGCCCTAACTAAATAGTCAGTTATTGCATGTTAAAAAATAATCCTCCTCTCCTGCCATGGACATCCCCCTGCCATGGACATGGGTTTTATTTGTGGGCTATTGGGGGAAGAGAGGGAGGAGCTAGGGCTGGTGGATTTATAGGGGAAGGGGCTTTTCAACTTGCTTTTTAATTAGTGCATGTTGCCTGGAGGTTGAGTGAGAACAGCTGTAGAAGTGAGAGGAGAGGAAAAGGGAAGGTCATGGAATGGACACTTTCCTTAGGGAAGGAAGCCTGAACCCGGATATGGAGACTGGGGGTGGGGAGGGAAGGCACCCTTCATATACTGAAACTCAACCAAGGTCACTGCTCGATGCCAGCTTCCCCTACGCCCCTGCCCTATCCCAGCTCCAGGCCCAGATGCCTGCCCTGCTAGCTCCCTCAACTTCTTATGGAGAGGAGGGTATGAAGACATGGGGAATGGTGGCACCCTTTCTGCCTCTGGGTCCCTTGCCTAAGAGAAGTGCTCATTCAGCCTGCCCTGAAGTTCCAGACAGAGTCAGGAGGTCAGGAAGCCAAGGCGCGGGCAGAGGAACAATTGTGCCCTTCACCACCCCTCCTGACACTCTGTTCCTCCCTGGCCCTGCACATGAGGTTGCAACACTTGGCTCAATTCTTGTATATCTCGCCTCTGTTCCTGTCCCACAGTCTGGCCTTTCTGCCAGCTGAGCAGACTGCTGCAGTCCCAGGTGTGAGTCCTTACATGGAAGACATCCCTGACATGTGCTCAGAGGACTGGGAAGAGCACTCAATGTAGGACACGGTCCCCACCTGCTTGGCAAGCACAGTGCCCTGCTCATGTGTAAGAGATAAGCCACTGATTGGACAGCTTCCTCAGTGTGGTCAGGTCAGGCCACACGTCCAGTTTACAGCCAACCAGCACAACCTTGGCACTGGGGCAAAATTCCTGAGTCTCCTTGTCACTTCTTGAGGACACTGTCCAGTGTTTCTGGTTGGCTGTGGAAGCAGATGAGCACCGAGTCTGAATCAGGAGAAGCCAGGGCCAGACGATATCACAGTAAGAGGAACCTGAAGTATCCCACAAGTTGAGCTCAATGCGCACTTGTCTATCTCAAAACTCACAGTGTAGTTCTCAAACATGGTGGGGACATAACTCCCAGGGTAGGTGTCCTTGGCAAACACCCGAAGGAGCACCGTCTTGCCACACTCCCCAAATCCCCCAACATGATGGTGCAGCAGCAGGTCTGCCCCAACATGGTCCAGAGCCGTACCTGGCACAGCTCCACCTCCCAGGCCTCACTGCAGACACCGGCATCTCCACATCTCTAGGACCATGCTAAGCCTCCACCCAGACTACTGCGCCCCCTGCTGCATCCTCAACCCCTTAAAAATTTCTCGGGACACACTGATTTGCCATGGAAACTGATTTTCTGTTAGCAATTCTCCTCTCTTCATGGACCTAAAGGTGGAGTTGCAAAGGAAGAGAAATAGATCATAAGCATGCGGTTGGTTGCCCAATTGCCTTCATTGTGAAAATGGAGACAATGGTCATTCTTCTCATTCTTCCTGGAATGGGGAGGCAATTTTAGGAATAAACTCTTTTAACATGCAGAGAATGGCCTCCCTTCTAGCCCAAGGACCTCAATACACATATATGCAAGATATCACTATTTATAAATCTAATCCAAGAAGATGTTAAAAGTTCTTGTTAGTCTGGCCAACGTGGCTCAGCAGTTGAACATCGACCTATGAACCAGGTCACGGTTCGATTCTTGGTCAGGGCACATGCCCGAGTTGCAGGCTCAATCCCTAGTGGGGGGTGTGCAAGAGACAGCCAATCAATGATTCTCTCTCATCATTGATGTTTCTCTCTCTCTTTCCCTCTCCCTTCCTCTCTGAAATCAATAAGAATTTGAAAAAAAAAAAGTTCTTGTTAATGCCCACTTTCAAACCAACCTGCTCTTTAAAGCCAGATTGATGGCTCTAGCAAGCTCTATGAAGCCTCTTCTGTAGCTCTGAAAGGGGGGAAGAAACTTCTCTCATTTACCACTTCTAGGCCAAGAGAAATTACTTTTGGTGCAGGCTTTCAGTGGGGGTCTGAGTGTGATGGAGTAAATTAAAGAATGGCTCAGCAGAATGGGAATAGATATGAGGTCACACTGTGTGCTGGGATGGAAACTCCCTGGGACTGGCAAGCATCAACACAAGAAAGTAAGTGCAACTGGGACAGAAACCTCCATATAACAAGACGGACGGAGAGAGCTTCTCACCAGGAGGAAACCGCCGTAAGGACCGCCTGACATCCAGCAGCACTTGTTGGTAGTCCTTGCTCATCTGTCGTAGGTTTTTCCCTATTGGAGGAAAAGGAACATGTCATTGTAGGAATGTCTGGGAAGCCAGATCAGGAACAAAATATTGTGGTATTACACCAAAGGCCAGGAGGACGTACTCCTGCATTTTCCTGAAAAGAACATGACTCAAAATACAACAATTGGAGATAAATCCCAAGTTTAGTTCCAAACATGCAGTCTTGTGACCTAAGAGGAAGGAGGTCATTGTCCAGGAGGTAACAGAGTTAGGAGGAAAAGCTGCAGAGAAGTCAGGGGCCTCCTGTGGCATCCCTGGGGAACTGCTCTGGATTTCAAAGTCCACATCTATAAAAATGGCATTGTTCCCTTCGATAATATACTTCTCAGGTTACTGTAAGGATCAAATCAGATCATAAATGTGGAAACCATAGACCACTGAAAAAACTCTAACATCTGTAAAGTCTAGGAAGCACTGAGCTGTTCAGAAAGGAGTATTAAGATAAACTCCTATAAAGGAGAACCTAACTTCCCTTGACCCAGAAATTCTAAAGCTAACACACTGCAAATAGGACATTGTATTTCTGTTCAGGTGATAAGCCCAACACAGTGTGAATGTAAGGAGCAGGCTCCAGCTGTTATATATATATAACAAGTGCACATTTCCCTCAACCCAAACTGAGTGTTGTGTAGCAAGTCTACATTTCCTTCACAAACCGAAATCAAAAGCTAACAGAGGAGCCTGTGCAAAACTTCCCCACACAAACTTCATCTTATAAAGATCGGGGAAATCTGGAATCTGATAGAAGAACACCATCTCAGGATTCAGAGTGTGAACATGGTAATGCCTTTCCCTTCCAACAAAAGGCTTACTGCTCTGAGGCAGCCAGCTTCAAAGATTAAACAAGTGGCAACTTAACACCTACTCGGCTGCACTATGACACTGTGAACTTTTACTGGCGGAGGCTGTTTTAATTATCTCCAGTATCTGGCACACAACAGGAGCACAACTAATATCTGCCAAATGAGTGAAAGAATCCCCAGGAGCCGGACTTTTGCCATACATAGCAATAAAGCAATAAATGTTTGTTGAGTGAATGACAAAATGGGTTCATTGTTCTATAGTACTTTTATCTGTATTCTACACTATATTCCAAGGAACTCCTTTTACCACACAGGCCTTGCAGATTAAAGTTATAGCTTTTCACAGAACTACAGAATTTTAGAATCCAAAATGAGCATAATATTTCCCAATAAAAATTCCTTTGTGTGTGTGTTTTTTTTAAAATGTATTTTTATTGATTTCAGAGAGGAAAGGAGAGTGAGAGATAGAAACATTAATGATGAGAGAGAATCACTCAACAGCTGTCTCCTACACACCCCCTACTGGGGATCGAGTCAGCAACCCGGGCATGTGCCCTTGACCGGAATCAAACCCGGGAGCCTTCACTCTGTAGGCTGATGCTCTATCCACTAAGCCAAACCAGCTAGGGCTTTTGTGTTTTTTAAAAAAAAGACATTATTTCTCCCCATAGCCTGTTTCTCAAAAATGTAGTCCATCTACATCAGAATTAGGTGGAGTGCTTATTAAAATACATATTCCTACAACTCATCTCTAAGTAAATATGGACTGAAATATGCATTTTAAAAAAAATACATTATTTTTTGTTGTTACTATTAATCCTCACCCGAAGAATTTTTCCATTGATTTTTAAGGAGAGTGGGAGAGAAAGGGAAAGACAGAGAGAAACATCAATGTGAGAAAAACACATCAATTGGTTGCTTCCTGAACAAGCCCCAACTAGGGCCCAGGCCGGGGAGGAGCCTATAACCAAGGTACATGCCCTTGATCGGAATTGAACCCGGGACCCTTTGGTCCACAGGCCAATGCTCTATCCACTGAACCAAACCAGCTAGAGATGTTTTAATCCAGTGGTTCTCAACCTTCTGGCCCTTTAAATACAGTTCCTCATGTTGTGACCCAACCATAAAATTATTTTCGTTGCTACTTCATAACTGTAATGTTGCTACTGTTATGAATCGTAATGTAAATATCTGATATGCAGAATGGTCTTAGGCGACCCATGAAAGGGTCGTTCGACCGCCAAAGGGGTTGCGACCCACAGGTTGAAAACCGCTGTTTTAATTGATTTCAGAGAGAGAAAGGAAGAGGGAGCGAGGGATAGAAACATCAATGAGAATCATTGATTGGCTGCTTCCTGCACGACCCCTACTGGGGATTGAGCCCAAAACCTGGGCATATGCCCTGACCAGGAATTGAGCCTGATCTCCTGGTTCTTGAGTCAAAACTCAACCACTGAACCACAGGAGCTGGGTTGAAATATACATTTTTAATAAACTTCTCTACCTAGCCAATAAAAGCTCATTCCATTTTTGAATAAAATTCTACTTATTAGTTTGGCCTTATTTTCCGAGTTGGACCAATCATATTCTCAATGCTTTAGATTTACTCATCTACTCTTGGTTTGACATTAGCATAAAAATCAAAGATTCTGAAATTCTTTTTTCCTTGCCTCCTAAATAAGCTCCCCTCACAGTACTTACTCCCCATCTTACCTGATATAGGAGGTGGGTCATTGATGTTGACATTGAGGAGCTTGGGCCACACTTTTCGTCTCATCTCATCAGTTAGGAGCCCTCCCTCGCTAATAGCCATGCGTCTAAGGGCAGCCACATCAGTGGGATCACTGTTCAGAGCCTGGTATATCTTTGCCACTTTCTTTTTCTTTTTGGCGTTAAAGCCTGCAAAAACAAACAAACAAACAAACACACACACACACACACAGGGGTTGGAGGGGCATTAAGGCACATATTCAGCATGTGTACATTTTCTACTCAGGGCTCAATCTCCTTATCTGGTCTGAGGTATAGGTAGGTATATATATATATTTTAATATATCTTATTGTTTTTTTACAGAGAGGAAGGGAGAGGGAGAGTTAGAAACATTGATGAGAGAGAAACATTGATCAGCTGCCTCCTGCACACTCCCTACTGGGGATGTGCCCGCAACCAAGGTACATGCCCTTGACTGGAATTGAACCTGGGACCCTTGAGTCCGCAGGCTGACGCTCTATCCACTGAGCCAAACCGGCCAGGGCCAGGTAGGTATATTTAAAGCCAACCTACAGATATTTAATTAGCACATTATGTCCAAAACACTAAGGAGGTATGCCATGTAAGTGATCAGCAAGAAATTATAATTATAATAAATGCTCAGTAAATTCAGGCATATCCAACTGTTACTGTTAATGTTTTCCTAATAGAATGCCTGTTCTTTCTTAATATATATCTCTTAATATTTGTTCTGTTGTTTATAGAGGAAAAATGTATATACATGCCACCAAAATTCAATAATATATTTTAAAACAAAACCACAAAAATTCCTAGTTACTGATAAAATATCAAAATCACAGAAATATTTTCAAAATCAGAATGTCAAAGGGTATACTTGGGTCTCCAGTGTGGGTGGTAAGAGAGGCATGATACTACACACAAAACAACTGTTTTTTAAAAACCATATTAATTACTGTGATCTGGAAGTTATGTTTTAAGCATATTACATCCTTATGTGATAGTTTGTTATTTATACATAGGCATTTTACTGTGTTTGTCTTTTTAGGAAATTGGTTGAGAATTTGTGGTTGATGTTTACCTTATTATAATTATTCTATTTAAAATGATGGAGTAATAGAGATGCCACAAAGAAGTGCACTATAATTGCCCCCCGCTCCCCCCCAAAAAAGGAATGTGCAGACACCAAGAGCTCAGAGAATGTTGTGAGTCAGACTAAACTGAGAAAGCATTAGCAAAGAGTATAATTTACAAAGGAAAAGGCGGGCCCTGGCCAGGTAGCTCAGTTGTTTAGAGCACCATCCTGTACACCGAAACGTCGTAGGTTCGACTTCCGGTTAGGTCACACACCCAGGTTGCGGGTACTATCCCGTCAGGCACCTGCAGGAGGCAGCTGATTGATGTTTCTCTCTCTCTCCCTTCCTCTCTTTCTAAAACCAATAAAAGCATGTTTTCAGGTGAGGACTTAAAAAAATATATAATAAAGTTAACATGTTTTAAAAAACAGGAAAAGGAGGATTTCAAGAGGCTGGGAAGAGAGGCAGAGAGCAGAAAAAAGCTTGGAGACAGAAAACACAAGGCCCTTTCCTTTAACAGTAAACAGATCATTGAAAATATTTATGTAGCATATATTAGGTGTAAGGCACTGGCAATGGAGTAATATAAGGGGGGAGATAAACACTAGAAAGTAGGCTAGGCTTTAGAGAAGTTTAACGGCAGGTAGATTAGGTTCAGAAGGGACACTTTCTAAATAAGCAGTCTTCCTCAATAATTTTCTATTCTGAGGCAACAGTCTACAAATTGTTTCCATGACAAAGCTCCACATTATTAACACAAATGAAAGCTGGTACCTAATGGTCATGGTTACCTACCTATGAGAGCTGTGACATAAATTAACGGCTTTAGAGTCACATGCAATTGGAGGTGCAGACAGGAAAATAATACAGTTCACTTTTCACCTACGTAAACCTGTTCTCCTGTCTAGAATGTTCTTTTCCCTGGTAACTTAGTAGAGTGATCATCTCTTTCAGGTTTGAGAGATTCCTGGCTCACACCTATAATTATGGCATAACTGTTCATAGCAAATCCCTCCTGCTATCTGTACTTTCAAAAATGTCCCAGCTTGGATGCTAAATTATATGGTTACTTTATCTAGAAATCATAAAAATTATGTCCCAATTTCCTCTGTCAGTATGGTACCTAACTAGTTAAATGTTTATTTACAAGGTGCTTCATGCTCTTGGCTTGAGTGTATCCATCCATTTGTCCACCTACCCACTTGTCCATTAGTCCATACATTTATCAGCCTATCATTTAATGAACATCTATTTATAGTAAGCACTGTACTAAGGATAAAGATTAATTTGACTCCTTCCCAGCACTTGAGAGGCTCACAGTAGGGAAGGGTACAAACAATTATTATACATGATATAACAGAATTATGAAACTCCTGAGGAAAGAATGACTACTTCTCATGCAATCAGGAAAGGCTTTGCCAAGAATATATCTTGTATCTTCTTAAAGAAAACTGCACATGGAAGAGTGGTTGAAGGGAGAGGAGTGTGTGCAAAGACCCTGTTACATGAAAGACACATCATGTCCAGAAAACACAGAGATAATTCTGAGGCTGAAGTATTGGTAAAAGAAGAGGACAGAGGCTTGAAGGACTGCAAAAAATGTAGCTTATGGAAGAGTGTGGGCTGGATTTATCCTACACTCAGGAAAGACAGGGTTGAGGGGCCATCCTTTGGAAGAGAAGGCTGTATGTTTTCAAAGAGGGACCATAGATAAACAAGACACAGAGAAGACTTTTTAAAAATATATATTTTTTATTGATTTCAGAGAGGAAGGGAGAGGGAGAGAGAAACAGAAACACCAATGATGAGAGAGAATCACTGATCAACTGCCTCCTGCATACCCCTCGATGAGGATGGAGCCCACAACCCGGGCATGTGTCCCCAATTGGAATCGAACCTGGGACCCTTGAGTCCACAGGCCAACACTCTGCCCACTGAGTCAAACCAGCGAGGGCGAGAGGACTTTTTATTTAAAAATATGAGAAGGAACTGAATTAATTCCCAACAAAGAATATAAAGTACAAAATAGCCTGTAATTTTTTTTTTTACTTAGAGTTTCCTTGTATTTTCTACACATCACAAATTAAGAACAATTAAATGGTAATATGAATACTGTTCGAGATAAACTGACTTTAGAAATCTTGTTAACCTACTTACGAAGAGTGTGGAAAAATTTCCTTCATTTGTTTAGACATATAGTCACCCTGCCCCTCTTTCCAAGTAAGCTATTCATTAAGCAATCTGGGGGAAAGGAAAATCCTTGCTTGTGTCTTGAAGGAAATAACACTGTTTGCAATCACCTGGATTTCTATTAGGTTTGCGTAAGTAATCTGCCAGAATTTTTACTATTTCTAGACCCAAACCACAGCTCCTTAGTTTTCTTAACACAGTTCCAATTCCATTTTTAATCCTGCATTTCAAAATTTACTACTACCTTCTGGTTTTCGGTGCTCTGTGGGAACACAGTGTGTACAGAATAGAATAAAAAGCTAGCTTAGCTATTGTTCCTTTGGAAACACTGGCCTATAATAAATGACATCATTTTGCCCATACTACTGTTAAGAATATGCTTACTGTACAACTCTAAACACAGTCATGTGCTAATTAACAACGGGGATACGTTCTGAGAAATGTGTTGTTAGGCAATTTCGCTGTTGTGTGAGCATCACAGAGGGCACTTACACAAACCTAGACGGTATAGCCCACTATGCACCTAGACTTTGTATATGCAGCCCATCAATGACTGAAACTGTTATGCAGCATATGACTGTAGAGATGTAGACTCTTTGGCCTTTTTCTAAAGCTACCGGTACTTCCCAGAGTAGGATGCTGCTCAAATGTGGGGTCTGTTCAGGCCCCAATATCACCTTCCTCAATCCCACAGTTGAGTGATTAAGTATTAATGGCAGATAAAGAAGGCACTCCTAAGTGTGCGCCCACCCCACAACCATTTATTACACCTAATATATAAACTCTCATTGTGACATAAAAAGGGAAGAGAAAACAGAAAACTCAAGTAAGCTAGAAATGTATAAATTATAGAATGATAAGGTCAACTGCTAGATTACACAAAGAGGGGGAAAAAGGTTAGCAGAGTCTCAACTGAAACTAATTTACATGTATCCTCTTCATCTCAGAGAAAAATTACAGAACTATTCTTGGGATGCTCAGGAAAATATAAAAATTAATGCCTACTATCTCCTTTAAGACACATTTTATATATGGATTTTGGGGTGGGACACGCACTTCCTGACTCCAGAATGCTAACATTGGACTTGGGATAAAAGTCCACATTTCATCAGGAAGTAGTATGTATGTAATCCCAATTCCCGAATCCTTTCTTCTCCAATTCCTTTTTGAACCCCTAATAAGAGAGATGTATTACATATTCCAAAGTTGAGACTTTCCAAATTCCTTTACAGTAAGAGATCTTGGCTATGATAACCACGACAGAATGAAATGATTATTCTACAATTGGCTGCAAAATATAAGACACTGCTATAAATAAATCCTTGATGCCTGAAAAGCAATTCATTCAACACAGGAAAAGATGATAAGAGGTACTATTTGGCCTGCTCTCCATTAAAACGATCATTTTAATCAGGGCACTGAAGCAGCAGTTCCTAACAGTTCAGATAAAAGATGGATGAGCCCGCTATTGTTTCAAATTATTTCCCAACTCTGGCTACAGAACCCAGGTGAAGATTCCTGCCTCCTCAGAGCAACAGGTTATCTCCAAAAACACCTGGCTTGGGAACTGGATATATAGGGAAAGGACAAGGACTGAAGATGAACACTAGCTATGATTCCTCTAAAAGTTTTTCCATATCAGCAAAATACACATTAATGGCTTACATCAGGTAAAAGGTCTACATACTTAATAATGGAATCTTATGTGAGAGTACAAAATTCCATACTTATTTGGTTTAAGCTTGCACATCAAGAAAGCTTTGCAGTCTTTAAATAGCAGTTAAACTCAAACTAAGCAATGTTAGCCTTAATCAAACAATGAAAGAACCAATCAGTGAGAGAGGGAGAGAGAGATCCATCCCCTCAGACAGACATTGCCCTGCCCCTCCTTGAACTCTTGATGTTGACATTGAAAATTAACTTAAGCCCTAGCCGGTTTGGCTCAGTGGATAGAGCGTCAGCCTGTGGACTGAAAGGTCCCAGGTTCGATTCCGGCCAAGGGCATGTACCTTGGTTGCGGGCACATCCCCGTGGGAGGTGTTCAGGAGGCAGCTGATCGATGTTTCTCTCCCATCGATGTTTCTAGCTCTCTATTCCTCTCCCTTCCTCTCTGTGAAAAATCAATAAAATATATTTAAAACAAAAACAAAAAAAATAAATGGCAGGCCTGCTCCTTGTAAAAAAAAAAAATTTTAAAAAAAAGAAAGACTGTTTTACCTCAACAATGCAGAAAAATATTCTAGAGCGTAAACCATGAACTCTACAAACGAGAGCTTCCAGTGTTAAAAACTGTCAATTCTCCAATATGATTAAAACCACAATGAAAACAAAAAGGAAAAAAAACCCCGAAACAAAACAAAATAAAAACACTCTGATTTCTAAGTTCTTCCCATGCATCCAGAGAAATAAAATGAAGGAAACTGGGAGGTTGTCAGTCTCTCAAAACAATTGCACTACAACAGGTCACAGACCTGCACCCCTTGGGGCAGGGACTATTGTGCCATGAAGACAGATGTCACACACCATCGAAGGGTTACAAGGCCAAAGGGCCCAGGGAAGTAATATGACGAGTGAGCTCCACTTCCATCCAGGACTAGAGTAGGAGAAAAGGGGGACGACAGAAAACGAGCCCAGAGAAACAAGATGTGGATACCGGGTGCTTCATCATAATATGTGGGTTGAATATGTCAACTGGTTCTACTATGGCCGCCACCAAAAAGTGGGAAAGCTAATTATCTTCCCCAGAGGAAAAAGAGATTATTTTACTTGGTGCAGAATAAACATGAATACTTTTAACAGTCCGATCTTAATATGTCAAACATATTTGAAAACAGTGCACAATGAAACCATGATTTCATAGAAATAATGGCTTAAGGTGAGACAGTATAAAAATAGAAAATAGCTTTTTACACAATTAAATAACATTAAGACAGGTGGGACAGGCTTGAGACATAAAGTCGATGAGTGTCTGCCAGGAGCCGTGGAGACTGGGGAATGGGCTTCCTCTTTGGAATATTAATGTCCTGGAATTAGACAGTGGGGATGATCGCACAACCCTGTGAAAGTCCTAAGAACCACTGAACGGTGCACTTTAAAAGGACTGGATATTATGGCAATGAAAAGAAATATGTGTCCACTCACACCACGGAAGTCAAGGCGGCGATCGCTGAGGTCTGGGCACCTGCCCTACAACCAGGGAGGTGGCAGGAGTCTGTGGACGTGGCCGGACAGCTTCGGGCCGGGCTGAGGCTGAGCCCAGTTCTCAGACCCGATTCCCCCGTTCAGACGCGCCGGGGCCGAGTCCCGCCGCCCTCCCCACAGGGGATGCGGCTCTGCCACCATGGCTCCTCTGGTCCCCGCATCCGTGGGCCCCTATACTAGGCTCTCCTTCCCTTCGGCCTTTTCCTCCCCGCCGTCCCGACTCCGGC